>NW_019671948.1:0-92423 GCF_002708625.1 Rhizopus microsporus ATCC 52813 | reverse complement strand
ATCGATTCATGAACCAAGCAATCGAGCCTTTATGGATACATGTAGGGTCTCCAGCAAAGACGATACAAGGCTGCCTTATTTCTGGCTTGACAGTCGAATCAAGTGATGGAATGACCTTTAAGGCGCCTGTCTTCATCAACTGACCATGGGGTAAAGGCATATGAGGCTCGTACAATAAACTTTGTCGATCTAAATTCATCCATTCACCACAAATGTTGGCGTACTTTAAACTCTTGTCTGCAATGGGACTCGCCACGTACATGGGTATATCGTGCCTATCTGGACCGATCTCTTTTCCGCCTATCGACTTGAGATAGGCTTGAATCATGCCGATGAGATCAAATAATATGTTCATAGAAGGAGAAGCGATCAAGACATTATGATTGGATCGAAGGGCTCGCGCTAAAAGAAAATAAGAAGAGTGTTGAAAACTTATATATATATATATGCGTACCCGTATGTGCAAGTAGTTTGGTCATGGCTCTATCAAATGAAATATGATTCGAAGAAGGCTCAACCACGTCTGCAACAATAACAGCATCTGCATCCGCCAAGACGGTTTGGTCAAAAGGAGCAGGATGCAAATGGTTGAAATTAGAGGTTGTTGATAAAAAGACGATTTTCTTAAAACTCGTTTCTAACAACCAGTTGGCACTACCAAGACAGTAGCCAGAGCTATGAGCGACAAGACGCAGTGTAGAAAATAAGAGTAAACTCTCATTATATCGTACGGGTTGAATCTTTTCAATACAGCTTTCGATATCTCTCAGGGTATAAATCGATCGCCAACCTTCAGGAATACTCGAGCTGGGTAGAAGCTGAGTCAGGTATCGGGATGAGCCTGGGTCGATGCATGATATGTTTTGGCTGTGATAGATGACGAGTTCTTCCATACGTTGTCTATTTACATATCATATCAAAAGAACAGCTCTAATGCTTTTTTTTTTTTCTTTTTACTTTGCAAATTCAATGGTTGGTTCAGTAGCAATAATTTTTCCTTTATATCCCATATATTCAGTTAAATAAGGTAATCCAAGCATACATTCACTATTTGCAATCACAACAAGGTCAATGGTGTGAATATCAATCAATCGAAAGTCTGGTATTCTAAACACAGTCTGTTCATCACAATTATTTATTGCGCTGGTCACTGAAGAATACTGTGTGTCTGTCGCTCTTTTACCTTGCTCGCTAAAATAGCGCGACAAGATAAAAGAGAGATCAGAACGCGTTTCCTGTTGTTGTTCTTGTTCTTGCTGTTGTTTATTTAGTGTTTTTGTCTCTAGTGGACAGTTAAATAATATCTTGAGTTGTCTTGTTCTGCAAATGAATACATTATTGCCAATACACTGAATCTTCATTACAAAAAAAGAGAAACATTATTTGTCTGTGTGTCTTGGGTTAATTTCGTTCCGTGGCTTAGATAAAGTCACAACCTTGATTGAACCTGCTTTAGGAACTTTTTCTCTTTTTTTTTATATCTTTTTAAACAACATAAAATGTACTTGATGTATTATTTGAATGACAAGGGTGAACGTATCTACACTCTTAAGGTATATATATATATATATATCAAAGAATAACGACTGATTTAAGATACTAATGAATCCAATAGAAAGTAGATCCCACCGGCATGCCCACCAAATCTGCTCACCCTGCTAGATTCTCTCCTGACGACAAGTACTCTCGTCACCGTATTACTATCAAGAAGAGATACAACATTTTGCTTACTCAACTTCCTTCTCGTCCTTATTAATCTGTGTACATATTTATTCACAATAAAAAGTGTCATTTGCATTTCTTTTTTTTTTTTTTAAGAGGGGGAGAGAAATATTTTTTTTTTAATTTTTTGTGGTTCTTTATAGAAATATGGCTAATTCCAAATATGAATATGTCAGACAGTTTGAGTTGGCGGACAACATGCTGCCAAACACTTGGCTGGTTGTTCGAGTAGACGGACGAGGCTTTCATAGGCAGGTTTGAAAAACAAAGAAATATATAGAGATTTATGTTGATCATGACTAGATTTTCTCAAACTCACAACTTTGAAAAACCCAATGATCGTCGATCGATCGATCTGATGAATCGTTGTGCTATTGAAGTCATGAAGGATATCAAGGATATCACAATGGCATATGGACAGAGTGACGAATACAGTTTTGTTCTCCCCAAGACGACCAACCTGTATTCACGTCGAAGCAGCAAGATAGCATCGACGATCGTCTCCTTATTTGCGTCCAACTTTGTGATGCACTGGTCAACGTATTTTGGAAATGAAAAGCTACAGTACGCACCTTGCTTTGACTCTCGCGTTGTGTGTTATCCTAATGATCAAGTCTTGCGTGATTATCTCAATTGGCGTCAAGCAGATTGTCATATCAATAACCTTTATAATACCACTTTTTGGGCCTTGGTCAAGTCAGGCATGAAGGAATCTGAAGCTGAGGCTAAACTAAGGGTATACTTTTTATTTGTAGGTGTGTGAATAATACTTAGTGTTTTCCGTTAGGGATCCTTTGCAAAGGACAAGAATGAAATTCTTTTTTCGACATTCAATATCAATTACAACAATATAGACCCTATTTATCGAAAAGGATCAACCATCATACGTAAAAAGACAGAGGTCACCTCAACATCACCGCGTACAGGAGAGTTGGTGACACGGACGAAGCTGATACCAACCGCCGTTTATGAAGATATTATCGGTCAACAATTTTGGGATGAGCATCCAGAGCTGTTAGCATAGATTTCCTTGTATTAGAATTAAACTAATGTTTGTTTATGGTTCAAACTTGATATGATTGGCTTGAATATAATATGTATCTTGAAGGGGTGATAAAGAGAGCTCAAGATCTTGTTTGTTCTATAGCACCTGTCTTTACACTCAAGGCCTTTCTGAGTATCAGTTTGGAAGAAATCTGGGCTTGTTTTGTTCCCCGTAGATCATGCTTAAGAATTACTTCCGTTAAACAGCCTTGTTTATCAGCGTGCGTAGTAATAGGCATGTGATTATGTTGATAAAGCACATAATAGTCAAACTAATCATCAACAGTTTAAAGAGTTATGCGTTTTCCAGTCAATGATATAATCCATAAGCTAAAGATAACCACGCTTATCAACGACATCACTTTACTCAATCTTTGTAGAAAGGTTGGTCGTTCTGTGTCTTCTAATGCATGTAACATTGGTCATACTTATTTGGCATGTCTATCAATGTTCTTGTGTGTAATATGCACTTGATACCTTGCACAATGTAGGACGGTCTCTTTTTGATCTGATTGTAGATCCATAATGAACAGTGTATTTAGCTGATGGCAGCGCATAAAATCAAGACTCCAGTGACTCTGTATCATAAAAAGCTCGTAACTAACAAGCGGCCATAGTTTTCGGAACAAGCCGATCTTTCATTTCTAAAACATAACCATGTATACAAAGCGCAGTTGAGTTATATCATTGAAACATGAACTGCGCAAGTACAGGAGTTTATAAACAGAAATACACCTCATTGATGATGTACACATTAATATTATCGGGTTATTATACTCTGCAACCCCGAAAATGTAAAGATAAGTGTTGTTTCTGCCGTACTATATAGACATAATGGTAGTATAGTGCTAGGTCATATGTATTTTAACTTATTCTTGATATATTTACACTTACATAAAAGGGCCTTAAGGCCTTATAATCGCACTCTTTTGCTTCAGTTCTGTTGATCAGTCAGTTTCGTATTACCTAAAATTTTATGCATACTGTATGCTCCCAGAGTATACAAATCGCTTTTTACAACGAATGATGCTTTTGATCTAAGAGCATTATCCTTTTCAATAAAACAGGCCAACCAATGAATACAAGGCTTGGTAACTGGTGCTGTAAGGTTTCCATATGTGCTTTGCCAAATCAGACATCAGCGCAGTAATGACTTGCACCTGTGTGACATTTAAAATGAAGACGTTCGATCTAGTGTACCGTTACATATCATGCCTCAGCTTATGATAGACGATCATACCAGGACGAAAACTATATAAATACGTGTACATGTATTAATCAATTCAAATATATATTTCTCAAGAAAAAAATCATACGAATTATATATCCGCGCAATGGTCTCTACAAATTATCTCCTTAGTCTTTTGGTATTTGCTCCTCTTTTGGTACAAGCTCAGCCCACAAACGCAGGCAACGCTGCCTTAGATAAGCGAGAATCCACCCAATGCTACGGTAGCGGCCACTGGGGTTATATCAGTGATGTCGTGGCAGCCTGTAAAAAGGCTTCCAGCGACTTTTCAAACAAGTTGGTCGGCAAGGATTATCCTATGCAAATAACGTATGGTCCTTACAACACTGGAAGCGGAAGAAAGGCCGTCGTTGATATCAGAGCGGAGTACATTCGTGGAAATCTGTACGATAGAGTTCGCTCAAACGATATCACTTATGCTTGTAAAGAAATAGTTCAAAAATGTCGTGGCAATAACCAAGATACTCGTGGTGGATCGTCTGTGCAAAGTGCATTCAAGATCTATGTTGATGTGAACGCATGTAACTGCTAATCTATTGAATTGTTTCTTTTCCTAGAGAAATAAATAATTTGTAGTTGTGAAGCTTCCTTTTTTTTTTTTGGTTTTGACGTCGCTTGCTTAACAGATTACAGCTCTATACATTAACAATATCTGAATAACTTTAATAAGCTCATACTGAGAGCATATGATTCAAGAGAATACTATTAAAAAGAATATCTCATTGATACCTTAGACTATCCATCTTTACCTCTATTAGGCAAGGCGCAGTACATAAAGTTAAGTAAAATCTTGGTCTATCTGCTTTTTTGACAGTTTATCGAATTTTATGACATTCCATTCAGCTTTTCATACAAAAAGGACGAAAGTAAAAGGCTTTATCTTATGAAGCGTAGACGACATCTCTTCATCTACTGGTAGACTATGAAAATACAAAAAAGACAATTTCGTACCAATTTGGAAAGAAAGATGTGTACTTTATTGTTAAAGAGTAACATGTACTTTTGGATTCATGATATCGTAGTCTTCATTGTCTTCTTTACGACAACAGGTCCAGCAGTGGCCTACTCTGTCTGGTTCCCAGCCTGTAGGACATCTGGGCTTCTCAGAAAAGCAAGCCTTCCAGCAGATTTGAAGTCTGTCATCACCCATTGGATCAGAGTGGCAGTTACGAGATGGGTAGTTGTCCATTATGTGGTAGCCTTCAACAGTAGATTTGACCATAAAAGAGCCAAGAGCAAAGAGAACAGCAGAGATAACCTTCATGTTTTCAGCTTGTATGCAATAACGCAAAGAAAGAATATATGAATGAATCGCGAGCTTTATTTATATTCAAAAAGCATGGGTGTATTCATCTGAAACTCGGCTAGATCAACTAATCAAATATTCCTCATAGCCTTGCATACGTTCACGAAACATAACGTAATTTATCTACATGGGAATGTATTACATGGATACCATAACCTTAAAGAAGGCCGAAGTATACAACAAACAGTAAACATAAGGATCAGCTGACAAAAAGAAAGGCAGGTGTATTATGAATTGTGTTGCTTTATGAAAGGCAATCTATATAAGTGTTGCGCGATATTATTTGTTTGAATAGTTAATCAAGGTAAATGATTGAGTTATAAAAAGTTGTATATTCATGAATATTAAGCAGTTCATTCTAGACTAAACTGAGTGACTTATAACAAACCCAGGATGTCCGGTTGACGCCTCTACGCTCGAGAAAATTCTTTATCTGAAACTGCAAAAGTATGAGCGTTTGTTGTTATTTAATAATTGGAAACAATGACGCGCTATCCTTGTGTAATATAAACATACGCACCTGCATTTGACTCTTTCGTTTTGGTTTACGTTGCATGAATAAAATATTTAGTTTGTGTTATTTGCAACGTTTACCATTATACTTTGAAACATTTGCACGGAATTTTGGTGAACTCCAAATGATGGTGTAACCATGAAAACGCCTAGTGTTTCAAGGGGTCTGTAATCCAGAAACAGTTACCCAAGGTAATGTCGCTATTTCATCTTAAAAAAAAGCACTAGCATTGGTAAGTGTTGTCCTCAAATAACTTGTATGCATTCACTGTCATTATGCCAAGTAAATACAGGTAATCTTGCAAAACAATATTCTTCAAGATACAAGTCTATAGCATTGCATCCAAGGTTGATGACAGTCAGTTACATTGAAAGAAGCAGTAGACGAACTAAAATCCAACCGGCTATAAATTGATGTGCCTCTAATTATATATAATGTCAAAGGTTTTTCATTTAGTAAAATGGACCTTTTCATAGCAGTAGCCACTCTATTGAGAAGTTTACCCTGCAAGTGACTATCCTGTAGTTTTTAGTTATACACTATTTCCAGAAAGTAATGTCGCTCCAAGGTGTCGTATTTTGTATAATTTGTATTATAAATTTTCAAATTATGCGACATTACTTAAAGAAAAGACTGTATTCCAATTCATTTTCTCTTTTATAGTGACCTGAAGAGGAAAATAAAAGCTATCTTAACTAGACTAAGAGTGGTAAATGCAAGTGACGCCGTACTTTTATGTGAGAGAGGCACTGAAGTCAAGCAACAGAGAGTGTATTTATTGACATTACACAAGAAAGCCTGGGCATATACCTTGTGGAGCTACAAAGTCTCCTATAACGTAAATAATAAAAAGTATAAAGATTCTGCAATACTGATTGTTGCATGCTTTGAATATAAGCATATTATTTTATAGTTTCTTTGGCAAAAAAGCTGTAGCAGATTTGGAGGAGGCGATCTAAAAATCAATTTTAATATAAAAAGAGAAAAAAGTGTTGCTGAAATAATCCAAAGGTTATCTGATGCTTTGAATCTATAGTTTCCTTGAGATTCACGAGGAATTTGTTGATAAAATCAGATACTTGAGTATAAAGCAAATTTAACTAAGGAAAACGTTTGTTGGAAGGCATAACTAGTTGAACGTTGTAGTGTAATGGGCAATACAACCAAATACACTGATGGTAGCCAATGTGTTTGCTATGATAACTCTTATAGCAGTTTTGTTTACCTCTAACCCACTCCTCTAAAAGAAGTATATTAGCCATCAGAGCTGGGAGCTGTTGTATCCGTCGCAGTTCAACTGGAAAAATTTCCGGTAGTTCATAAGCCAAGTTTATGTTAGTGACTTTGTGGAAAGTGATGACACGACATTTGATATCTGCAAAACCAGCGATTCGTCAAAGATCATATCAGCTACTGTTGATAGTGAATTTAGTCTTGATAACAAGCTTTGGTATGTGAATGGTAAAATAAATGAGAAAGAATATTCACCAATAAAGTGCAAGATAACCCTAAGAGAACAAATACCTTTAAGAAAAGGACTTGTGCTGCCTATTTGAAAGTTTTGATAAACTGCCTTATATCTTAGAGTCTGGGTAAAATTCACTTCATTATGCTTTCTTAATATAGTGAGTTCTATCGTATTAACTTGCATTCATACCAGAGCATCTGCTTCAAGAAATAGCAGTAAAGGTATGTTTAATTAATACATAAGGTTATCATATTTGATTCTATACACTTTCTTATTGGCTTCTGTATAACACTTCTATTCAACTTTTCATAGAAAAAGGGCGAAGGAAAAGGCTTTATCTTAATAAACTTGGACGATCTTTCTTCATCTACTGATAGACTGAAAATAAAACCACAACTGCTCATCGTTTTGGAAAGAAAGGTATGTACTTTAATATTAAAGAATTATATGTACCTTTTATTTCATGAAAACAAATTCGCTATTTCTCTCTTTAACGTAGCAGGTTCAGCATAGATTAAACAATACTGGCTCCATAAATTCACCACAACGAGGCGCTTCAGGAAAACAAGCGTACTCACAGTTTCGAGGCTTTGCACTGTCCATTAAACCTAACATGACTTTATGAGGTTACCATCTTGGATTGTTTTTTTTTAAAAAGAAGAAAGAGATAAAAAGGAAATGTTGTTATTTTAGTTTTATGTTGTCAGTCTGATCAACAAAGATGCAAGAACACGTATAACCATGATGGCATCGTATTTTATATCAGAGAGAGTGAACTGGAAAGCTTTAGGTTAGACAGAGATTTTAGCAGTGTAAAGTTGTAAAGCGATGTCACTTGTAGCGCCCCAAGAAAACGTCCATAGCATTAGTTTATTTTTGAGTGCATTTTTGATTACACCAAGTGTTTGCCAAAAAGACTTACTGTCATCGACATTTGTCAATAAACTAGCGTAGTCTAAAACTACAAGCCGAGCTTTGCTGAACTTGCTCTCAAGTTGATATATCAGATCTAACAGTTTAGTATTGTTATTTAATAGATGTCTATTTTTCACCAAACTATTTACCTTGAATAGATCCATCACAATCTTTTAACTGCTCCAGAAGCAAACAGTTGACAACTTTATCTCTTTGAAACATATACTTTAGTGCAGAGGTTTTTATCTCTCTGTATCTTGATCATCTTATTGATCAGCCGGCAACGTGTCATATGTGATTCTGCTGATTTTGATTTCCGGACGTAGCCGATTGTTGTCATAATACTGCTCTTTAAATGCAGCTTATATTGCCTGATTATGTTCATGTCGAAACTAGATTCGATATAAATGTGGTAGATATGATAATATCTGCATTCTGGTATAGACAGCTCTGCAGTCAATCACTATTGTTCCTTGTATTAAGCCGCGTTTGATTTGATAATATGTGATTTGCTACTTTAATAATCTGTTGCTTAATCTGCCAATCACCACCAACAAGAGTAAAATGGCACTACTGTGATGTATGTGCTTATGTAGCTGTAAAACAGTGAAGAGTCAATTGACTACATTTAATTTTAAAAAGAAGAACTATTAAATGAGGGTACAACCTGAATATATATGAGGGATGACGGCTACAAATATCTGGCGTCGTCTATTAGCTGAGAATGAATAAATAGAGAATTAAGAGAGGTGTGATCTATGTAAATATAACATGCCCTACTTTTGGCAGCCTTTTTAGTGCGTCCACTCATCCCTCCTCAGTATACCTAACTAGGCCCTCAACCTTTCTTGCCAGACTTGTCGACTGCGCCAGACGCCTCACCTTTCCTGGCAGCCATGCAGCTGCTCCCTGAGCCTCCTGTTCCTGCGCTCAACAAGAGAACATTCCGTCAGCTGTGCCGCGCAACTTCGGCAGGCCCTACAGCCTCTACAATACCATACCCTGCTTGACTTTCGTTTTGAAAATTCCCATTGTCTTACTCAACCAGAAACATTCACAAACTTCAGTTTTAAGATACACCTTCTTTCTTGTTACAAACTGCTTAACAAACACATTGACTTTGGATCAAGCTTTTTGTCTAGTATTGGGATATTTACCAAACAATCCTGAAAAAAGGAAAAGGCCAACACTGCATGCAGCAGAGAATGCACCAGAAAATAGGTTAATGCTACGGGTGCTTCCTTGGGGCGCTACCTATATTGTCACCATACAATTTCAGACTACCAAAGCCTCTGCCTACCCTAAGACTGTCCATTGATATAAAGTGTGAATTTACCGTAATTACACGTGAGCTAAGTGGTCTTTGTTAACTAAACTGATAACATAAAAGTAGGAAAAAACTCTTTTTTACCTCTTCTTCCTGAAAAAAAAAAAACAAGCCAATATGGCAACATTATAAAGTCATGTTTATTTTGACGCTATATAATGAATAGTTTTGTTGGGCAACATCATAGACAATGAATAGAGGCAGCGCTCGTAATGTTAGTCTATTTTCTGGTGTATGTAGTGTTTCCCAAGGAAACTGCCGAAAAAAAACATTTACAAAAAAGCAGCCCCATTGCGGCGTATTTACGTGGATACGACCTATTTCGACCTATGGTAATTGGCATGAATGTGATTGAAAGAGACTCATACGCATGCATTTAATATCCTGAATCCCTCAGAATCTTGGCAAGGGATATTCCCCATTCGCAATCGCATAGCAACGTTAATAATGATAACGACGATCATGGAAACAACGATAAAAATAACGATAGTGACAACAATAGTAACAATAATGATGGTGTAAAAAACAATGACAGCAGTGCTGATGAGGATGACAATAACAACATTGGTGAAGCAAGTTACCAGACAAAGGCTGACCATAAGAGAAATCACAACGGTGAGGTTGTACCATTTTGCAAGAATTGCTTATTGCGCATGATAAGTACAATTGCAAGCCATGAGGATCCCTATAATGATGATTGCTATATTCAACAATTTGTTACATAGAATCGCAATTTACGGATCTTTTAAGTGCGTGAATAGGATTTCTTTTAGGCCAACGCTACATGCTACGGGCGCTTCCTTGGAGTACTATATGTGGCATCACTATACAATTTCAGACTATCAAAGCTTCTGCCTAACCTAACACTTTTCAATGGTAATATTCTCTAATGTAATTACACGTGATTGCTCTTGGCTCTTTGTTGATCGAACTGACAACATATATAAAGCAATAACCACATTTCTTTTTATTTCTTTCTTCTTCTTGAAAAGAAACAAACTAAGATGGAAGCTTTATAAATTCATATTTAACGTGGTGCCACACCTTCAAAGGTTTTGTTGGAATTCATCATAGGTAGTAGGTAGAGGTAGTGTCTGTAAAATTAGTCTAAATTCTAGTGTATCTTCTGGCGCAGGTAGTGTTTCCCATGGCAAAATTATTACTCCCGCATTCATTGGAAGAGCCCTCGTCATTTATATACTTGATAAGTCTTCGGTCTTTGGTTCAAGTATCCGAATCATTTTGGTGATTGTGCAAGTCCGTTCTTGCTTCGGAAATTGATGCAACGGTTAGCAGCTCTTGTCCCGCATATTCATGTTTCTACAATCTGATTGATAGCAACAAGAACAAAGGTAGAACTTGTACCTTGCGTTTTGAGTAATGGTTTTTTTTTTTTTTTCAATCTTTTATGACTTGTAATAAAAAACACTTATTGCTTTCTGATTTTTACTTACCTGATTCTTTTGCATTGTTGGTTTTAATGGAATTGTTGTTGATCATTTACATGGGCTCTCTGTTCTACATTTATCCCAACGCTTGTAAGAATGCGAGACAAAACCTTTGAAGTGACTTTTTTCTATGCTATTATAGGTTTCCATAATTCTTTTTGATAAAGTGTCTTCCTGTAAAAGCCTATGACGTTTAATGTTACTCTTTATCATTACCTAAAATTGCTCTATTGGGTTAAGCTCAGGAAAACAAGTAGGACATATACTTGTATCTTCGATCCTCAATATACTTTGCAATGCTTTCATGCGTGTGAATGTGCGCATTATCCATCACTACATAATGGCCTTTCATAAGCGGATGCTTGTCCATTTCATTGAGAGCCATTTTTAAAAAAACTGATATAGTGGCCTGCTGCCGTACTTGAACTTACATACCCTTTTGTCTTTCTTTTCTTAGCAAGTCTTGGCTTTTTTACGCCGATTGTTATCAAACCTGTAGCAGAGATAGTACCCGATATAGATGCTGTGTTTGCTCTCGTAGTAGGTAGGGTAACAGTGGCATGAGTACCTTTTATGGACCAAGCCCTTGTGCATTCCCCATTGATATCAAAAGCAGCCTCATCAAGAAACGCAAGATTCTCCAGGAAGCTCATACCTGTATTTTCCCATTTATAAACTCAATTGTACCGCTTCTCGATCTTTGCTGAACTGTTTCTTTTGATAGAATGGAGATCTGCTTTTTTTAACGAAAGTTTACATCCACTTCTCATAAAGTTATAAAGTATGTAAAAGATTCAATACAATTGAACAAGCTTGGAAAAGGTCTACTTTTATAAACAGGTAAACAAATGCTCTGTAGTGATCTCAGGGCGTCAATTTGAGAGCAAATAATGAAAAGAGGCAATTAGAGAAAGTGAAATTGGGCCAAGAGCTTTTAAGACTTTAGCAAAAGTGAGAGAGTCTTTCCAAAATTGATGATTCCGTGCTTTTGAAATTTCTCCAAAACGGGAGAACGGATATCATGGGTTATCAAGCAAAGCGTCTCGGGTTAGTCAAAGAGATTATTGAAGTTATTAGAAAAAAACTCGTTGAGATGCCTGTATAAGAATAATTATAGTAACCGAGCATGAGCTTGACGTTACCGAGAACCAATGCAATCATGCAAAGATACGAAAGGATTTGTCATCTCCTCGGGAATCTCGACGGCTGCAAGCTTCGCTCGAGGATTAGCGCCCTTGAAGGGCTTACCAGCTTCCATCTGGCGTCTGTTTTTTACTTCACAAATGAGAGCTAGTAGCCTATAATGTGTGATATATTCACAGGCAGCGTTGAACATAATGTCATCCACAGGATTGCCGTACACGTCTTGCGTCATTTTTCTTAAGAAGCTCCAAGAGAGTTGAGAGTTCTTTTTAGTAACCTTAACAATAGAATGTTGAACAGAGCCATCATGGTATAAGTTGTTTACAAACGGGCCCTGAGCTAACTTGTCTTTTCTTGTGTATTTTGACCTGTTTGCGTCAACTGTATCAACAAGAGTATTCTCAAAGTTGTGCTCTCAGTTTAGCATTCCTTTGCTGCATATCATAAAGCTTTTCCTCGTATCCTTCCTTTGCGGTTCTCAGCTCCTTAACATCGTTCCCTATTCCAACTACTTGAGTTGAAACAGTCTTGACTGCGTCCTTAATCTCATTTTGAGTGATGACAAAAACAAGATTATGAACTATTTCTTCAAGGATCTAGTTCGCTTAGAACATGATGTGTGATATTAGTAAGAAATAATTTAGTCCATTAAAATGCTTATTTATAATCTCCAGACAAAAGAATAGTTGCCGTAGAGTTAAACTGTATGTAAATCTGTGCTTTTCTGTAAAAAATTGTACACCCAGATTAAAATTTTCTATTGTGCTGTATCTTATTGAAAGTAAAAAAGGAAGCTGTCTACTGTAGACCATAAAAGTACAAAAGACAATTTCGTACCAATTTGGAAAGAAAGATGTGTACTTTATTGTTAAAGAGTAACATGTACTTTTGGATTCATTCGTAGTCTTCATCGTCTTCTTTACGACAACAGGTCCAGCAGTGGCCTACTCTGTCTGGTTCCCAGCCTGTAGGACATCTGGGCTTCTCAAAAAAGCAAGCCTTCCAGCAGATTTGAAGTCTGTCATCACCCATTGGACCAGAGTGGCAGTTACGAGATGGATAGTTGTCCATTATGTGGTAGCCTTCAACAGTAGATTTGACCATAAAAGAGCCAAGAGCAAAGAGAACAGCAGAGATAACCTTCATGTTTTCAGCTTGTATGCAATAACGCAAAGAAAGAATATATGAATGAATCGCGAGCTTTATTTATATTCAAAAAGCATGGGTGTATTTATCTGAAACTCGGCTAGATCAACTAATCAAAGACCCCTATCATAGCCTTGCATATGCTCAGGAAATATAACGTAACTTATCCGTATTGGAATATATTACATGGATACCATAACCTTAAAGAAGGCTTAAGTATACAGCAAACAGTAAACATAAGGATCAGCTGACAGAGGAGATTAGACCCGTTAGGAATTGTGTTGCTTTATGAAAGATGGTCTGTAAGTGTTATGTGATATTGTTTGCTTGAATAATTAATTAGAGTAAATGGCTGGGTCATCTTTAAGGATTACAGAAGAGGGAGCAACAAGGGTATATCCATGAATATCAAGCGATTCATTCTAGGCTATACTGGATTATTTATAATAAGCCTAGAATATTCTGCTGACATCTCCTACTCCAGTAAGCTTTGGAGCTGCAAAAAGTATGTACTTGTTATTTGATAACAAACACTTTCTTTTACAACCTATTCGATAATTAGAAATAATGATGTTCTATTTCTGTACGATACAAGTATACACGGATGCCTTTGACATGTTTTTTCTCTTTTGTTTTCGTTTACATTGCATGAATACTTTTTGAAGCGTTTGCACGAATTTTCGATGAACCCTAAGTAATGGTATAATCATGCAAACGCCTAATGTCTCAAGAGGTCTTCTGTCGAGAAACATCAAGTTGTGACTTATCCAAAAGCAGCTAGCCTTGGTAAAGGATATTCAATATACAGATCTATATATTAACAAAGATGGACCTCGCGTATACAATAGCTATTGCTCTTATAGATTATATAAAATAGTGTAAATACAATATTTGTTGATGTTTAACACTTTATATATATATGTATGATCATAATTGGAAATAAAAACTATAATTTGATTTGCCTGTCTTTGTTCCTTTTGGTTACCCTATATTCAAATAGTAATGAATCTAGCAGTTTGCAACATGCTTCGTTATATCTATATGAGTTGAAGCAGTCTTGAATGTATCTTTAATCTCATACAAGACGAGCAAGGTTATTGAACATTTATTCACAGATTCGGTTTACTTAGGATATAATGTTTGATATTGAACTAGTTCATTAAAGCACCTCTTTATGATTTCTGAATATAAGAATGACTGTATAGTCGGAACTATAAATCTCTTTTAGCTAATTCTTACTTAACTGAAGCGACATGTATATAGAGCAGCGTATCTAAGCATCAAGGGACATTGACTTTGAAAGGCTTTTGGACTGACATATAGAATAGATTAATAAAAAAAGTCAGTCTGAAATGAGCTCAACCTTGTTTTGTAGCTCAAGCATATACTGGTCCCATTTAGTTTTTTGCATTGTTTTTATTGTCGAATGCAGCATTCGGGAGCACATCTGTTGATATGTCGGAATTATCTATTCTCGTAAGGTGCACAACTCGGAGAAGGGCTTTGATACTTCATCCAATCAAATGCCTTAAATCTTCGGTTTTCTGTTTTTTGTGATAGAAACAACAAAAGTAACACAAAGCTTATTAAAAAAAAGGAAATCCCATTGTTTCAAAAACTTTTTTTTTTTATATATTAAAATGCAACAAGCGATTCCAACAATCCATGTCGAAGGTATTCAACCGAGTACTCGCCAACGTTCATTTTCAATCTCGAATCTCGTCAAACGTACACGACGAGCCTACTCTGTCTCGTCTGCGTACCCACCTCAACGTCAACCGCTAATTCATCTTCCTCCGTCGTCATCTGACCTCACTTTACCCGATCTGACACCGACACAACGAAGAAACTCGATCGCAGCTAGCCAAAGGAAATATGAAGACCTTGAACAAAAGATGGAAGCAGCACCCTTGTTTGTGCTCGTCTCGACTTATCTCAACTATTTTATATTGATTATCTTTGGTCATCTTCGAGACATTCTTGGTAAAATGTTTAAGCATAAGAAATATGCTCATCTACGAGCGACGGAGGGTTATGCGCCTTTGGTTTCTGACTTTGACTCGTTTTATACAAGACGTATGTATATGCGTATCAGGTAAAGAGCATGATATAGACAAAGTGTGCATTTATCAACTCCCTTGCTAGGGATTGTTGGAATCGCCCCATGACAGGTGTGCCTGGACGAAAGATCAAGATCTTGGAGAGAGAATCCAAAGACTTTAACCAAACATTTAGGTAAATTTCTTTTCAATTTGATATCTCTAATATTGATCTCCTTCCAAGTTTGACAGGTCGAACGATCGAGGCTACTAATTTTTCATCTTATAATTACTTGGGGTTTGCTCAAAACGAAGGCTACTGTGCCGATCAAGTCGAATCGTGTGTCAAGGAGTATGGATTAAGCAGCAGCAGCACGCGAGTAGAAGCAGGCACACTAGATATTCATCGAGCATTGGAAAAGCAGGTTGCTCAGTTTGTAGGCAAGGAAGATGCTATTGTTGTCTCTATGGGATTTGCTACTAACTCTACCACGATTCCTGCTTTGGTCAACAAGGTACATGAGTCATTTTTTTTATGGGCTAAACTAACATCATCTAAAGGGATGCCTGATCATTAGTGACGAATTGAACCACAGCTCCATCATCTTTGGCGTGCGATTATCAGGAGCATCTGTACGTGTGTTCAAACATAACAACATGGTCGATTTGAAAAACGTCTTACGAGAGGCCATCTCACAGGGCCAACCAAGGACACATCGTCCTTGGAAAAAGATTTTGGTCATTGTCGAGGGACTGTACTCGATGGAAGGATCTATTGTGAACTTGCCTGAACTACTGAAACTCAAGCGAGAATACAAGGTAAAAGGAGTGATCAATGACAAAAAAAAACTGTCAACTGAAAAATGGTTGATAGTTTTACCTCTACGTGGATGAAGCACACTCGATCGGTGCTCTTGGTGAGCATGGTGGAGGTGTCTGTGACTTTTACGGCATTAATCCAAAACATGTCGACATCTTGATGGGCACGTTCACTAAATCTTTTGGCGCCGCTGGTGGATACATTGCTGGTGACAAGGCAGTTATGGATCATCTGAGGCTAACCAACCATGCGTTTACATATGCCGAAACGATGTCTCCGGTCATCATTCAACAAGTGAGTGCAAGTATGACGATTATTCGAGGTCAAGATGGTACTCAGGATGGAGCGGACCGTATTCGGACACTGGCCGAGAACTCTAGATACTTTGCAAGCGCGCTACGAAAACTGGGGTTCATTGTTTATGGAGATGAAGGAAGTCCGGTCATTCCTCTTCTCTTGTTTAATCCTGCCAAGATATCGTAAGTACATTCTTACAAGACACCTAAAAGAGAGGCTAATATATTCTATAAAGCGCCTTTTCAAGAGAAATGTTGAAACGTGGGATTGCCATTGTCGTCGTTGGGTACCCAGCAACACCGATCATCAGTTCAAGAGCTCGATTCTGTATATCAGCTGCTCATACACGCAAAGATTTAGATGAGGCCATTCAGCATATTAGTGAAGTAGGTGACCTGTTGATGCTTAAATTTAAACCACAACAATAAAGAAGAACGGGGGAGTGTACATTTGTATATATATGTATAATTTTGTTTTTCTGCTTTTCGTATTTTTATACATTTAAATATTCTGCAACACTACAACATAAAAAGATAGCAGTGATAATAGAATAATAACAATAATAGTATGTATGTGTGTATATGTAAAATGTATATGTATATACATATTTATAATCTCTCCTTCTCTTTCTACACATCTTTTAGCCATTCACTTGAAAGCATTTGACTAGCAGACGCACGCTTGGTCATGTCCATTTCTAACATGGGTAGTAAAAATGCACTGATCGCATCAGCATCTTCAGGAGGAACAAGAAAGGTGTCATGGAGTACATCACGTAGACGACGGTATCGCAGTTTTTTTATATGCTTCAATTTACCAGACCGATCAAAGAATTCTCGAGAGAACTCACCTCCGGTTATCAAGATCTTGGGGACAGTACGTAAGAGTTCTAAAATCTGGGCAAGATGATCTAGAGAGAGAGAGAGAGAAAAGGGTCAATATATAATAGCTATATTTATATAGTTGTACCATCGTCTTTGTTATATTTAGAACCTGCTCTAGGATCAAACAAGAATTCACCAGTAAGAAGTTCAAAGATCTAAATAGCTTGTTAGCTGTACACACATATGATATTACCATATCATTACCATGCACGCAGCACTCCACATATCTGCCTCCTGAGTCCATTTGGCGCCAACAATGACTTCCGGACTACGATACTGCCTTGTCTGAATGATATGCGTGTAATCTCCGTCTGTCCAACAGGCATTTCCGAGATCAGCAATCTTGACAACAATATCGCTAAACACGCTATCCAAGTCTTGTTGCTTCTCTTTGGCTTCGATCACTGCAAAATCAAGGACTGAAGATGATAAGACTTTTTCATTTTTGGTGATTTGTAGCTGTTTGAACCCATTTTCTAGTTCACTTTAATGATGATTAGTTTATCCATTTTTTTTTTGTTTAATAACACTACCTCTGATCTTCTTGTTCTTTCACATCATTGGCGAGCAACTGCTTTTTCAGTTTTTTCTTTAACCTCTTTTTACGATTCTTTGACATGCCTGATGTGTCAACGCCGTCCAAAAGTGATTTGGGTTGCTCCCCTTGTTGTTGCTGCTGTTGTTGTTTACCACTACGAATATCCTCTGTTTCCTTCTTGAGATACTCCTCGACATCTGGGATCCAAACGAGCACATTCTCGGGCTTAAGATCGGTATGGATGATACCGCACTCTCTATGAAGATAATCAAGGCCTTCAAGGACCTGTTTTGAGATCCTTTTGACGATTGACTGAGGAATGCCCTTATAGTTGTATCGCTTCATGAGCGAAAGTAGGCTTTCTCCGAGCACTTCAAATGTCATGCACACGTGTTTTCCGTTAGGCCCCTCATGCCAGAAATGTTCCAGCAGCTGCGCGACGTGTTGGTACCCCCTGGCTTGTGAGTTTGTCTTTTTGACGGTTTCAAGTAGCTTGATTTCTTCAAGAGCGCTGTCTGTGTATCTATTGGCTGATTTGACAATCTTTAAAGCGACATGTCGATCTGCTCTACATGACATGAGTTATTGTTGAATTATGAGTTGATTATAAACTTACAGATTATCAAATGCAAGCCAAACGGTTGAAAAGTGACCCCAGCCTAGCTTTCGACACACAATGTATCTGTCATTATCAAACTTGTCTCCGAGTTGAACTGGATGATATCCACCCTTTTTATAGTCCTGAACTTCTTCTTCTTCGTCAGAATGGATCGAATGAATATCAGAGTACTCGCTCTCTGAACTTTCGTTGGACATGCAATTACAAGAGAAAAAAAGAAAAGGGGGACTTAATATTTTTGGCTGACTTTATTTATTCCTCTTGTCTGTGTGTTTTTGTTTGTCTTTTGCTTTTTTATTTACACATCCTTCATATCATACATTCATATCTTTACCTGATAGCTTTTTATTTCTATACGTTTATTTTTGCTAATAGAATGGTTTATGCTTTCAATTGAGGTTACACATAACCATCTGGGAAATATAAAGAGCAAAGCGGATATTTTTTGATTTCTTCTTTCTCTTTTCTCTTTTTTTTTTTTTTAAAAAAAAAATATGTCTTCTTTAGAACCTACGAGTGGTAAACGTATTGCACTTCCTGTACGAGTTGAACCCAAAGTATTCTTTGCAAATGAACGTACATTCTTATCATGGTTAAACTTTACTGTCGTTCTTGGAGGATTAGCGATGGGTTTATTAAATTTTGGTGATCGTATTGGACGTCTGTCAGCCGTGTTATTTACGACAATTGCAATGGGTGTCATGATCTACGCCTTGTGGACTTTTCATTGGAGAGCAAACAAGATTAGAAATAGGGAAGCAGCAGCTTATGATGATCGTGTTGGACCCACTGTTCTCTGTATCTTTTTGTTAGCAGCTGTCGTTGTGAACTTTTGGCGTAAGTGATATATATTGATAAATGGTGACGTAAACTCATTCTTGTATATATAGTTCGTATGGGTGGAAAGCATTAATGTAATAGCAATTTTATATGTAAAGTCTCATCTTTTGTGTGTAGAACATACCAATTTTTTATTTCAATAAAAAATAAATTCATACTCCTATCATCCAATCAGATGAACGAATTCTTCCCCACGTGCATACTTTAAACCAATACACCTTGATAAATTGCTTTTGGATATCGAGAAACAAGCTCAGGCCATTGAACCAAGAATTGATCCGCAAATGGGTAGAGCAATTTGCCAGTCACAGATAAAGAATGGACGCGTGCAAACGATTCAACATAGATGATGTCAATCCTTTTGATCCCGAGTAACTACAATAAGCGCATGAATAACCTTGTCGTATGATATGATGAGTTTACCCTTGGAATATAAGCTAGTATACAGATGGGTAAACAGCTACCAGGTCCATTACATAATATCTATATAGGCATGAATACACATATATGTAACAAAAATCACTTTACCAAATCAGGTATCAGAGTACCCAAAAAGACTTGACTGGATTTGAATAAGGAATACAACATGGTCCATGGTACTGTCTTGATAGGTTGACCTACTCTTCTTGCTCTTGGTATCTTGCTTATAAAAAAGGTACCCTACTCTAATATAAGACGATGTTACAAATCAAATAAAGTCTTACCTTTTTCATTTCTTGTTCATATTCTCTTGCTTTCTCTTCACTTAATCGATCGTTATCTGCAATCACATAACATCTTGGTGTGTATCGTGTAAGGTCTAAGCCCTTTACGAGTTGCATCATTTCAGTTGTATGTCCTCCTATCACAAAAATATGAATGACTATATTTCTCTCTCTTTCTTTTTATAAAATACCAGAGCCTAAGATGATACATGTCTTACAGTGGCCTGTTCTTTTCTTGGAAATGAGGTTGTCATGACGAGGCAAAACAAACCATAATCTCACCAAGAAAAGAATGATTCCAAACAGAATGAGCATAAATGTCAGTTTGACTGAGACCGGAAAAAGAAACACATTTATAATACAGCAATAACAGCATTTTTTAAAATATCTCTTCTTCTTTAAAGAAAACCAAGATGGACGGCATTACAGAAAAACACTCGTAGCATTAGCTTATTCTCTAGTGCATTTGTCGTGTTCACTGTCAAGATTGGCCAAAAATTTTAAATAATTTACTAAAGACGCGCTCAACCAATTGTACAATTGGCCATACATCACCCATAGCTTATAATATTAAAATTGACAAAAGAAACTAAGGGAGACAGCCTTGGTTCTCTTCGCCAATGTATCTTCCCCTTGTGCCTATTTTTTTTTTTTTTTTTTGCTATCAATAAAATCTGTTCCTAAATATCGTCATGACATCAAAAAGAGCTTGACGGCTTGCCAAGCAAATTATAAAACAATTGCGGAGTGATACAATGCGCATAATTTTAGTATAAAAGCAACCTTTCCCTTTTTTTCTTTTTATTTTGCATTCACACACATATGGAGCTGACCCCACAACAAGAACACTATTTCAAACGAGAACTGATCTCTCTGGAACTCGAACGAGAGCTTGACGCATTTGAACAACACCCAGAGATACTATCCAATGTTATCAAGAAGGACGCTTCCGATTACCCGTTCCTTCAGTTCATTGCCCACCGCTTCGTCTTGAACTTTCCGCTACTTCAAAAGGGCGACGAAAGACAATTCTGGAACAAGCTACAGTCCTTCCTTGACGAATACTATAAATTGAAAATAAACAATTATGCACCCAGACGAGAGGACTCACAGCGTCGTATCATGCTCTATAAGCTCCAGCGGCTCTTGAACATTTCGTTATCTGCTGTCATCAAGACGACACGGCCGGAAGAAAGGATTCAAGTGATGAGGCAAGATATGGGCGAACTAGCCACAGACATGAGCCTAGCCCATCTCGAGAGCGAGGAAGATTATCTAGAGTGGATTGGCATGAATGGAATCAAGGTCAACATCATCACAGTGCGTGACGTGAGCGAAGTGAGAACGATTCGAGAACACGTTCATTCTGAATTCATTATCGAAACCCGCACAGACAAGGTCGTACGTGTTGCCAGACGTCACGGTCAGTTCCGTCAGCTTCGTGACGACCTCAAGGCAGCTTTTCCTACTGCCGAGATTCCAACTGTGCCGAGCAAGGCACACGACACGAATGCGCAAGTGAGTTGTCTGCATCGAGAAAAGGATCGTATCCTCCTTCGTCTCTTTCTCCGACGACTCGCCTCAATCACAGCCGTGGCCGAGAGCGAGATCTTTTACAACTTTTTGACCGACAAACCAATCGAGCTGACCAAGGAGGAAGAAAAGGACCGCGACGAGCGTGAAAAGATGGATATGAACAGACGTAAGGAAGAAAAGAGGTTTAGAGAACAAGTGGATAGTAAAATTGTCGAGTTGGATGCTCTCCTCAATATGCTCAAGCAGAAAGTGATGCAACCCAATGGGCTACTGGAGATCTTTGAGACGATCAAAAAGACAGAGAAAATCGATCAGTTGCCAGTTGAGTTACAAAAGGCGATCGAGTGGGGAAGAATCAAGTAAGTAGAATGCCTTACAAAAGGCAATGTTTAACCTGTCTCTTAGTCTTGCCTTTGTTCTACATACTCAGTTTGTCACGTCGGATCGATCTGTCGAAAACGTGGCTAATTTGAAACGTACGCATTCACTCATACCTTACCGTACCATGGCTCAAATCCTCAAGTTGTCAAACCCGTTTGCGATGGTCAAGGGTGTGCTTGATCTCTTTTTGGCTCAACCGTTTGGTGGAAAGAGTCTTTTTCAGAGGTAAAATAAACAATATATAGAATGACCTAAACTAAGCCAACGTATTAGAATCATTTTGGCCAATTTGAGTGAGGAGTCTAAAGAGATGCAAAAGGATATTCAAGAACTCGAGGCCAAGATCAACGATGCAGCTCTTTGTCAAAAGATATCGAATGCGGTCAAGACAGAGATGCCCGTCGATATTGAAGCAGGCGATGATCCTATATCAGAAACACTCGAGCTGTTAAAGAACCCAGCGATCGAGCCTGTGCTGAGACCAGACCAGATCCTAAAGGTGGCCTTTGCTCACCAACAAGACGAACCTCGTCAGCTAGTGATGTACCTGTACCAACTCTGGGTATTGTATGCCAAAAAGCAAGAACAAGAGACACTCATGGCTCTCGTCTTCCAAGGCGTCACGGGCGAGCTTATGAAGGACCTGTTTGCGATCTTTTATGAGCCATTGGCCGAAGTGTACAAAGCGGCCAACATTGGCGATACCATCGGCCACGTGTCACATTTCATCGATGACCTCATCCAGCTCATTGATCAGCTTGATGCTCAAGACGCCACAAACACCGCTCAGCCGTTCATTGACCTCGTCCAGCGCCACGAGCAGCAATTTTACACATTTGTTCACCGCGTGCACGCTCAGGACCACTCACGACTGTTTGACAGCCTATTGGCTTATGTTAATTCTATTTTTAGCCTTATTTCTCACGGTCTGCCCGCGCGCGTGGACCTCAATGGCTGTGTGCAAGACGCTCTGACGCAGACCGAGTACCCAGGATTGAAGGCAGAGATTGATGCATTATGCTTGTACCACAAGGAACGAAAACAACGACACTTGGAACGCAAGCGTCAAAAGCTCATGATGACAGTGGATGATGAAGAAGAGCTTGATTTTGTCCCAGGCAATAAGGAATTTATGAGCATTGCAAGTGAGTTTGCAGATATGGATGATGACGTCGATGATTTATTGCCAAAACATGAAATGAACCTACATCGTCCCAAACTTCAGCTGGTGCCCAAGGTGGTGCCCTTCTTTATCCGTCGATTGACTCACCATGGTGTGTTGGGTTGATCTGTGATACCGTGTATTAATAAACCCTTTAGATGCTTCCATCGCTCATAACATAATCTCGCAGAATGTCGTCCGTCAAATTGAGCTTCTAGTTCATGCCAGCCTCCTGTGTAGAGATGGTCAAGAGCAAATTTGAGCAAGGCCATGTCGTCGGCATGTGTCCATACTTCGTACCCACGTATTGTTTGGTCCATTTTGGAAGGCGGTGGTAATCGATTAGGAGACTTTTAGATGTTTAGTCACTTGTGTTTTTGGTGCTTGTGGCTTTACCTGTGAAGATTCATCATATTTTGTTCTCTTTCTGGATGATTCATTATCTTCTTCTTCTTCTTCGTCTTCTTCGTCTTCAGATTCAATTATATTTCCATCCTCGTCATATTCGACAATTAGTTTTTCCCTTACTAAGTAAAAAAAAAAAAAATAAGTGATGTGTCTATTCATATAATAATCTATGGTACCTCTCTTGGGCACTTTTTTGGGTATAGAAGGGTTTCCACTTTGTTGGTAATTCAAGATGATATGACGAACGGCTGTTGTTGAAAGACCAGATAAACGAGCAATTTTTCTTTCTGATGCGCCTGCTTGATAGGCTCCTATGATCATCCATCGTTTTGCTGCTTGCTCTTGTTCTTCAGTTGAATTGGTCATGAATGAATAAATAAATAAATAAAAGAAAAAAAAGAAATGTTGTAATTAACATCATGATCACTTGATCTTTATCTGAAGGAGACGTCATTGGTTGCATTATTATGACTAGCCAATCATAGTGAAGCTCATCTACATAGTCATTTCTCTATCTCCTTTTTTTTGGTTGGCTTTCATGTAGTAAAATGTTTAACGTGTACATATTCTAAATTATCAAAAGTAAATTAAGCAAAGAAACTTTCATTCAAGAAACAAAAGCTTTAAAAATAGGGCTCATACACTGAACTTGAGATCAAGCGTAGATGTATATGACGGACTTTTAAAAAATCAAGCCAAAAGGGAAACCCGTCTTTTGGTGTAGTGAAACCCGCGCGTCTTTTTTTTTTTTCCAAGAAAATAATGGGAGGAGTACAAAGCTCTGAACAAGGACAATATGGTTTCCATGTCTTGAAAGTATAGAGAGTAAACAAAGAGAGAGGAAAATACATCATATATAACTGTATAAAGTAAATAATAGGTCAAGGAAAATTCACCTGCATTTCACGCAGGTATTGAACAGTTTTTTGATTATATTGTCAGCATCAATCATATTCCACTGGTATATATAAACATTCAAGTCATCTCTAGTAGTATAACACAGTTTACTAGAATAATGGAGATAGTCAAGTGTTAATAAAAGAACTTGAAGGAAATGAAGATAAGCCTGTGCCCATTGGCATTTATTCTAGTAAAGAACAAGCATTTCGAGGTACATTGCATATATATATATATATATATAAAAGACATATTAACATCTTTTAAAGAGGTTAGTTTAACGCCAAGCAAAAAGTGGCATTCAGATCCAAATGAAAAGAGCTTGATTGGTTGTTCCATTCGATTCTGTTCATTTGAACGTGCTGGAGAGAATGTATGGCATGTACTCGATGTTGCACCTAATTCACCTGCTGAAATGGCAGGTATCATTCCTCACTCTGATTATATCATTGGAAGTCCACATATGACACTGAGAAGCGAAGACGATTTTTATGCCCTTGTGGAAGAATATCTCGGTAAACCACTAAGACTGTACCTTTATAACTCAGAATGGGATAGTTGCAGAGAGGTGAGATGATAACAATGTTGCTGTATGTTTTGATATTTATTATATAGTGTATAATCATACCTAATCATGAATGGGGAGGAGAGGGGTCCCTGGGATGTGATGTAGGATATGGATTGTTACATAGGATACCAAGTAAGAAGAAACATGATGAGGACGTAGCCAAGGATACACCTTTACCTGAATCACCTATTGAACAAGCAGAGCCATAATTGCTCTTGTAAGAGTTTATTAATAAACAATTATATTCGGTTAAACAGTTGATCTGAATTTGAAGCTGAAGATGTAATAATGATAATCCGCAAAATTGAATGAATTGCATTAATTTTAAAAAGGGAGACCAAAGAGAGAGATAATTTAGGGAATTTATGCATCACATCATACACTTTTTTCTAAAAAAAATCGGATATACTTTATCCTTTTTTTTCATATTTATTTATTTCCCTCTTTCTTTCTTTCTTTCTTTCTTCTTTTTTTTTTTTTTACTAAAATGGATGTATCAATTCAATATGAACAACAAATATACACAAAACAATTCTGGATAGGCATCATTGTATCCATCGTAACCAACTTTATTCAATCATTTGCAATGGCATTTCAACGTAAATCTCATCTACTGAATGATTCCATCTATCCAATAGAAGAACGAAAACATTATCTCAAGCGACCCCTTTGGGTAATCAGTTTTTGTGCATTTCTGACAGCCAATATCATTGGGTCTATTTTTACCATTGGCTATTTACCCATTGTCATCTTAGCACCAATCGGAGCTCTATCACTCGTGTTCAACGCATTAGCTGCTAAGCTCATCCTTGGTGACCCATTCGATCTCAAAAAAGTATTGGGCACCTGTCTTATCGTTCTCGGCACACTCCTTCTCGGCCTCTTTGGCGTCGTATCCGAACCAGACCATGACATAGATGACCTGATAAGGTTATATAAAAAGCCTGGCTTTATTGCCTATTTTAGTTGTTTAGAATTCGTGATAGTCACAAGTGCATTGTTAACTCACTACTGTGAGTATCTGTATGATCAAATAGAGTCAGCGGCTTTACCTCCTACGACCGTGGGTAAGTGGGTGGGTCGATGGATTGAAAAGAATGAATTTAAGAAATATATTGGCATCAGGTAAAAAGAGACAAAATGCATGTTTATATTGACGCTCATCATTTAAAAGTTATGGTGTATTGGCAGGCAATATTAGCAGTCAAAGCATGCTATTTGCAAAAAGTGGTATCGAATTGATCATCCTTACTATTGTATCTGATAAGAATCAGCTACAACATTCTTTAACTTGGATCTTATTGATCATGATGGTCGGTACGGCCGTCCTGCAGGTAAATATCAGAATATTTGGGCAAACATATGTCTTATCTATTTATTTAGCTGCATTATTTAAACAAAGGATTACAATTATGTGATACTGTCATTATGCTTCCTATATCATGCTGCGTCTTTAATGTATCATGTCTCTTCAATGGACTGGTTTATTATGATCAATGGGATCGATTTACATGGTATCAACTTGTACTTGTCATGATCGGAGTGTCCTTGACTATCGGCGGTGTCCTCTTGATCTCGTGGAAGCAGCAGTTGAATAAACTGACAGAAGAGGAAGCGATTACGATTCATGACGAACTGTTACCTCAAGCAGATGCTAGACATCGACCTAATGAAGAGACCAAGTTGTTGCAATCAAATAATACAAGATATACTTGATTAATATAGAATATAGCTTAATAGAATCCCCCCCTTTTTTTTTTTTACTATTTGTAAATAATGCAGTACATTACTTATTTTTTAACATGAATAAATTGGTCACATTTTGAAAACAAATGGATCAACAAATAAATAGATCACTTTTATTGAAGCTGTTTTCTGTAGAGAGAGTGTCTTGTGAATGTATTGTGGGCACCATCAAAACTTGATGATGATCATGTCGATATGCCGTGAAGCATAAATTTAGAAAAGTTGTCAATTTTCTTTCATGGCTTAACCAATTTCTATCTCTTGGTAAAAGTCCTGCTTTCTTCAAAAAATGTATTGAGCATCCAAGGCGAGAACCAGTGCTCGCCAGAGCTTTTAAAAAAAATGCCCCCATTTTGGCCAGGTCATCCGGAACTATCAGATTAATCACTCAGGAAATTGATTTTGATACTATTTAAAATTTCATAGTCATTATAAAAAGAAAGTTTGACATGTCTATTTTAATTTCAATATTTCGTTGGCCCGCCTTTGGTGTCGATAATTGCTTGGCATCAATCACTCATACTTGCAACTAAGCAATGAGCAAGGTCCACGATTATATTTCTCCATTGGTCATTTAAGATCTCCTTCAAATCATCGATGCTGCTAATAGTGGTTCATTTGTCCTCGATAAGTTTTTCAAGAGCCTACCAAATATACTCAATCGGGTTTAAATCTGGGCTTTGGGCAGGCCAGTACTCAAAACCTCTTATTTGATGTGCCTCTTTCCACCATTTCGCATAGCCACCAGTATGGCAGCTTGCGCTATCTTCTTGAAAGATGAAATCCCTCTCTTTTTCATCTACCAGTTTTTTGAACCAAGGGTGAAAGTTCTAGGCCAAAATGTCAATGTTACACGTCCTGGTTTTCAGGACCGTCAACGATCACCATAAGGGCTCAAAGCTTCCTGCCCAAAAACAGCTTCATAGCGCTTCCATGGCCCCCCATTTTGTTGTGAGCTTAACAGGACGAGACTCGTATCATTCGCCGACTTTACAAATAACTCTGGTCCCACTGTCATAGCCCTCCACCGTAAATCGTGATTCATCCGACCAAATCATGCTTTTCTACTGTTCTTGAGCCCATTTGACATGACACAAGGCCCAACCTAGTCTTTTCTTTTTGTTTGCTTCTGTAAGAGATGGCTTATGTGCAGCAAAGTAAGATCTAAAGCCCATTTCCTGCAAGTAGGTGATTACTGTCTGTCGAGAGATTATAACTCAGCTTGCTATAATTCGAATCTTACAGAATCGTAAGACGCAAATGGACTTCTTACAATTCTTTCCAAGTATCTTGGAGCCCTTTCGCCAAGCTTTTTTCGAAGCTTCAAGTGCTTTTCTTGGGAGAGGGGATCTAGTCTCACGAATTCTATCAACAACTTTTTAGACGCTACTCTTGAGTATCTGGACTATATCAGAAATACGACCCAAGGTGAAATTAACTTTATCGAGCCAGAAGACTCCCCAGTGCTTTTTAAGTTTGCGCTTTTAGTAAGAGCTATGGGCATTATCTGATGAATTTTGGCTTGACATGTTTAATTAGTCACTTTTCAGAAAAGAAGAGAAATGTTTGATATTTCTTTTAAGACAGAATCAAAGTCAAACTCTTGTAACTGTATACGATTCCTGATAGTTTAAGACAGACAAAGCTGGATCGGGGTTTCTGATTTGCTAGACAAAAACTTTATAGCATCACTTGCTGACGAGATTTGGTCGGCCCTCACTTATTTTGTTCCTGTGGATGAAGCGTTCTACAATCGATACGGACATATTGTGTTTCTTTGATAAATAAAACCCATGTTTTAATACAAAAAAAAACTTTTATGCAACAGATACCGTTAGGACATTACTTATTAATGCTTGAACAAGTGCTTATTGTCCATAATATATTCCTCCAGTCTCTCAGGATTTCTTCCAAGAAGTATCTGAATGCCGTCTGAGATGAGAGGATTCTGTATGTCATAAGAAGCCAGAGTCGTAGACAAGCCGAAAGCCATGCTATGATTCATATAACCTGAACTCATCAGTCTGTTGTACTTGTCAAGTGCACTGATCTGTTTATAGCCAAAGGGACGACCGAGAGCGCGTGAGAAGTGTTCTGCAAGCTGTTTGGGCGTGACAACATCACTGTTGAGTTCATACACAGCATCTCCATGCTTTTGGATATCGTCACTGAGGATAGCTGCTGCGACTGCACCAATATCGTTGGGTGAAATCCAGCCTTGTGGTTGGTCAGGGTGGAGTGTATCTAGGACATGATCGTTCTCAAACAGACCAAAGTGAAACAGGTTGGACATGAATCGACCAGGTCGCAAGGCGACAAAAGCGCCACGGTCTGGCAGTTCGTAGACGGCCTTTTCTGCATAATAGTGTTGAGTTCCAATGTAGGTCGTACGCCAAGGGAAGCTGCTCCAAAGACTGGAGATATCGACTATTTGTCGAACGCCTGCCTCATAAGCCCAGCTGGCGATGGTCCTTTTATGAGAAGGCATATTGGGCAAATCAGCAATGAGAAGTAGAAGACGTGTGTGCCTCTTCAATCCGTTCTTGAGTGGTGTCATGTCGCTGTAGTCGCCTTGGACAACTTGAACAAGTGGATTGTTGGAAAATAAAGTGTAGACTTTCTCTGGTTGACGGGCATAGATTGTTACTGGAATGTTTTTTGCCAAGAGGTCTTTGGCTGTCTTGGAGCCTACATTGCCTGTGCCTCCGAGAATGAAAACGCGTTCTTGTGAAGTATGCATTATTTTAAAAAGAAAAAGAAAAAGAAAGAAAAAAAAGAATGTCACACAATGTTTGAGTTATTACTGCTCTGGGTGATAAGCTATGGCTTTATTAAAACAATAGGATTTATGCTGATTTTTCTTCATTTAAATAATTTGGATTTGTTGCTAGTTTCCTTGAGAGATTATCATACCAAGTTTGAAATGTCTTTAGTGACAGATATCCGTTCTCTGTTAATTGTCCAATCGGGATCGAATTGACTGGTATGTTCTGTACAGTGAATGAAGTGACATAGTTGTAAAGGTTTTCTAAAATTCGTTCTGCCATCTGGCCTACTTGAGTTACATTCATGCTTGGTTTGACCAAGGATGTGGATGTTGCTGTTGTTGCTGCTGTTGTATTTGGAAGTGTAGCGAGTTCTTGTTGAACGACTTGAATTGGTTCAATCGAAATCCCCAGCGTGGCTGACGTAGGAACCATCGGTGTTGCTGTTGTACCCTTGAGACGGAATATAGCGCTTGCCTTTTCATTAGAAAGCCTATGGTGATATTAGTCTTTTATATATCCATGTTATATATTAAAAGCCATACCCTCCCAAGAGTTGCCACTCTTTATTAGGCCATAGTAAGTGAACAGTTGCAGCATATCCTGGTTCAAATGGTATGGTTCCAAGTAAGAAGACGACAATGTGATTTATATTTTGAGCATCTGCTAATTCAAATACATATTTGTTGACATCAACTTGTTGTAGATTAGTTTGAACCTATACGTTGTCCTTAATTTGCTATTTTCAAAGAGTGGCTTGTCAAAATACCAGTCGACCAGCAGCAATACAGCCAAACATGTTCTAATAAATAAATATATATAAAAGCAAAAGACAACAAATTCACCTTCTTTTATTATTCTTTTTTTTTTTATTCTAGAAAGTTAAAGAAGCCTCCCGGAGTTTAATACAAGTGTAGCAGGGGGGAGAATTATTCATTGTCATCGCTACTCTCACTATCTTCGCCATCCTCCTTTGAGACACCTGTTCGTTTTAAAAGAGCAAAATATAAGGGACCCCAACCATCGGTCTTGTCAGGCAAGATGATCCATCCGTATTTTGTTCTTTCACCAATAGCCCATTTCATCTTGACAGGTTCCACAGGAATCTTGCCCTTTTTGATCATTTTTTCAATGACTTTATCGTTTTCTAGTGAGCTAATAGAACAAGTACCGTACAAGATCAATCCATCGACGCGAGCGGCATGCACTGCAGCCTTGAGCAAAGAAAACTGCCGTTTGGCGTTCATTTGAGTGCGTTTGGGTGTCCAGAGTTCAAACTCCTTTTCGTCATGCAGCAGATGACGTTCAGACGAACAAGGTGCGTCTAACAAGACCTTATCATACTGCTCTGGCTCACCATAGTATCGTGTCCCGTCCCTGCCGACAACAGTACTGACATCTGCGAGCACATCAGGCGGTAAATAAGACTCAATGACTTGGCGCAACCGTCGTCTACGATCAGACGCGATCTCGTTCGATGTCAACCGTCCGTACTGCTTATCCAAACGCTGCAAGATGGACAATGTCTTGCCGCCTGGCGCCGCACATAGATCCAGAACGTGATCCTCTGGCTGAATGTCTAGAGCCTCGGTTGCCAGAACGGAACCAGCGTCGAGGATATAATAATCGGTGATTTCATGGCTATCTTTTGAAGGTGGCGGGAATCGAGAGCATGTTTTGGATGCATAACAGGGGATACTCAAAAAGTCAAGCATGATCAAGTCGTGCAAGGTATCTTTTAGCTTTGCCTTTACTTGGTCAATCTGAGCATATTTGTTAATCATGATGCAATGTCGAACCGGTCGTTTGAGTGCCTCTAGTAGAATCGGCCATCGTTCGGATCCCCACTCGGCTTCATAGTATTTGCTGAATGCAGTCATCACCGCATTTCGTTTTTCTGTTTCTCGTAAAAGTGCCTTTTCTTTCTTTTTCGATCCTCCCTTTTTCTTGTCTTCCTTTTTGTTTCCTTTTCGTTTGTTCTTTTCCTCAGACATTTTTATATAAAATGAAAAAAAAAAGGGATCTTGTCAAGCCACCCAATCAAAACCTTTATTTTTTTATTCATTCACAGATTCTTGTTTAACAATCTTGGAGATATCAGAGGATAAACTAAGCAATAAAGTCGATTTGATGACGCCTTCTTTCTTTTTTGTTTCTATAATGTTTGTCAAATCTAATGCAGATAGTAAGTTGCCCACAGATGAAGTCTCTGGAGCTAAAAATAGTAGTTTGCCAACAGCAGCTAATAAACGGTGCACTACAAAAAAAAAGGAGTCAATCGGATTGAATATAAACAAGGATGGAGCTTACTGATTTCTTCATCAGTTTCTTTAGTCAATGCGTCAACCATTGCACTCAATAGTTCAACTTGCCAATCATCATCTTCTTGTTCTGCTATACCGATAAACGTCCCCTCTTCCTTTTTCAGTCGTTCGATCGAGACGTTATTGGAGCAATTGTATGCAAGTGACGCGGCTGCTTGTCTGATCTGACTGTCATCCGATAACAAGCTAGTGATTAACATTTGTGTGAGCTGTGATCGATAGGTTGCTCCTTCCAAGTGGGAAGTAAAGTGAGTTGTGGACAAGGTCGAATCAGCAAATAGGTTACAAGCGACGCGTAAGATCATGATCCATGTTGCTCTCGTAAGCGTTTCACAGTTTTGAGTGGCAATGTCCATCACTCTGCCCAATTGATCAGCTATATAAAAAGCCAGTGTTTAGTCTTTTATATAAAAAGGAGGTCATATATGAATAACATACGGTTTGTAGTGTAATAGTTGGAAACGTCCTGAATAAGCAGTAATGACTTGAAGATATCCAAAAATGGGAATAACTGATCATTGTTTAACTTATCCAATAATGTCCTAGACAGCTCACTCCACTCGTTGACATTAAGTGTCTTTTTTTCCTTGCTGAGCACCTGCTTGGTTTCATCCAGCGCCTTTTTCTCAGTATCCGATAAAGTCACATTATTCGCCTTTATAAACTCATTCAACTTTCCATAAATAACATCTAGTTTTCCAACATTGGTGTAAAGAATAGGTACGTTGGGCTGATTGATGATTGCTTTCAAAAGCAGCTTTCGGTGTGGATGAGCTATACATGTAGAAAGCGGTTAGAATAAATAAAGAATTAATACATGTAACTTACGAGGATAAGCTTCGAATAATAAAATGTCCACTTGACTCTTCAATTCTGCGTAATCAGCGCCTGAAAATTCTGCGACCTTCTTCCCATCCAAGTAAAAATGAAACGTCGGTACTCCCCTGATGTTGTACTTTGCCGCATCCATGGCAACTGACATGTCCAAAAGTACGCCTAAGACTCTGATCTGTTGCTGTGGGTTACTGTTTTTCTCTTGTATGAGCTCTTTAAACTTGGGCTTGATCATTTGACACGGTCCACATGTCGGTGAGGTGAACATGACGGCCACTGCTTTGTAGCTGGTGATCAACTGTTCCATCATCTGTGCGCTCTTGACTTCTTGAATAGGGTTCTTTTCTGTTGGGGCAGCAGACATTGCTGCGGAGGAGATACCTTGCAATAAACTGCTGATTGTCTCTGTCGTGGGTCTTTCACCCTGTAGAATACGATTGACCGTTTCGGCTGGCGGTGCTTGTACTGGAGGAACAGCAGCAGTAGTAGTGGGTCTTAATCGAGACTGACCAAACATATTTTCAATCATTGGCAAAATGGATTGTCCAAAGGGCCTGGAAAGAGATGAGTTTGGAATAAAAAGAAAATAAAACGTTACTTACGTATTGATAACTTCGGATGGTAAAGTAGTGATATGAGCAGGTATTGTCTTTCCGCATAAAAATTGACATAAATCATTTGAAAAGGTATTACAATTAAAGTCTAAAAGGTGATATTTTTCGGCTCTATACAATGTCAATGAACCGCACATCAAAATTATGCATGTCCTCCTTACGTATAAACCGATCGAAGACTATCTATATATTCAAGGACAACTTCAAGAGGAAGGTATGTTTCGCCAATATCAATCTTTTGGAGAGGAGCACCATGTTGTGTGCTTCCGGGAGGAACAGCCATGATACCCTGGCCATAGTAAAACTCTTGATCGTAGACAACAACTGAAGTATGCCAAATACCGTCTTACAAAAAAAAATAAATAAGATATTCGTTTACACACATATACACTTTATTTATTCTTACCGATTTGTTTCCCTGTTAATGCAAGGGACATGGACTTGGCTAAGCCCTGAGAAAGATCATATATATAGAGTTGAACTGGTTCTGCCATGCTGATGATTGGAAAAGAAAGGAGGCAACGTAATTGCTCATTGTGTCATTTTAAAATGCAGTAAAAATTCTAGCAATTTCATAAAAGTTGATCTGAACGTGAAATTTTACTAAAAAGGCAAAATGGGTTCCAAGTCATGCAAAGCTCACTTTTTTTTTCCCTCAATTATTAGTTTCTGACAACAAAGGATTGCTCATAGTTAGAGTTAAAAAAAAGAAAGAAAGGTTATTTTATTGAATAAAACACACAAGTGTTGTCCGAGTTTTGTTGTTCACTGTCTTCTTTTGATTTGGATAGGATACCATTGAGACTTCAGAAAAAGCCTTCCTCTTGCAAACGAGCCATCATCACCACGTCACGGCGAATCTTCTCCATCTTGTACTCGTCCGCCACGAGCTGCTTTTCTTCATTAACATCTTCTTTCTCTTCTTATTCGGCTAGACCAGCAGTCTCGAAGACATCTTAGTGAAATGCATCAAATAAAGAGAAAGTAACCAATAGTATACTGATGTGAATATAACTTACATAAACATTACTCATGAAGTCTTCTTGTTGACTGCTGAGCCCAGCCAGCTCGCTCTCCAACTTTCCAATAGAAAGGCCTTCTTCCTCTATATTTTTGCTTATCTCTTGAAAGAAGAGCAAAAGCTCCTGCTGCTTTTTTAACATTTCGTAGATTTGCTGCTTGACGTATCGGTTGGACATGTTTATGAAAAAAAGTAATACGATAAAGAAAAAGAAAAACAGAAAAAGTACAGAGTTGTCCTTTCAATATATTCTTTTCTTATCTTCATCTTATTCTGACTTCTATATCAAGCATCGTTCGATCTTCTCCTCTTCTCTTCTTTTAGACGTTGAGCTTATCTCACTCCTTTTTTATAATATAATCCGGAACCTATCCGTGGATAGCTCATGCTATTATGGATACATGGACTAAATTAGTTATTAGAAACGCTAAATTCCTCTATGAAATGCGCTTAAACGCTTCTTTTTTTTTTTTGCTCTATTTTGTTCTGATCTCTTCTATTTTAGAAAGATCTCCATGGCAACCGCCGTCAATTATCATATGCATATTATTACACGCGTTCGAATGGGTAGAGCAGCTCTCCTTTTTTTTAGTTTTTTCTTTACAAGTTACAAAGGATACGTCAAGAATACTTTAGAAAGATCAACATTAAGTGAATAAAAGCAAAGAGAGTGAGTAAGTCAATATTCTTTTAACTATTCATCCGTTGTTGCGTGCAGTAACACTCCAATAGAAAAGGGTCCCAAAGGTTGCACAAGGCTACTTCTAGGTTATAGGGAAGTAGGTAACCTTATTTTCTCAGAAAGGATCTCTGCTAATTTACTCTTATCCATTAACCAAAATGATGGCGTAAAATAAAAGAACGATAAACAAGACACGTACTTGGTAACTATGCCTTGTGTGTATGTGCGCGGTAATAGTTTTTCATATTGTCAACGCTGTAAGAGATGACCCACTAGATGAGTAATCTAGTGACATTTCTGTGCTCTAATGTACCAGTAATTATGACAAACATATTTATAGAGGTCTGGCTTAAAGATATAACAGGTTCTATTGCTGTTTTACTCAACTAACTCACTTCAATAGAACGTCATATGTAGATCTTTTTTTTTAAGAAGTTCCCATAGATCAATAGAACTTCGGAACTGTTCCGAATTTGGAAAATAATCGTCCTTGGTTCCCTCTTTTTTGGCACTGTTTATGATAGGAAATACTCTTACTTTACTACCCTTTAGTTTCGTTGTTGTGTATATATTACTGCTATAATATAGTAAGCAGTGGACATGATGATCAAGTAAATAAGTGAGGGAGCTATGGTAACAGCATTCACATGTTACTTGCTCAAGGATGATCAACTGAATCTCAATTACACATAATCAAACAATAATATGGCTTTAAGGGGCTTTTTTTCATGGCAACATGCACTGTACTTTGGTGTATCTCACATTATAACTATGGCTGTAGTGTTTTGTTGTTTTATTGTTTCATTTTAATGCCATGGACCATTTCAGTTGTTGCCATTGGATATCAATGTAGAAGAAAAGACCCTCTTTCGTACGCTTTAAGGCTCAAGCTCAATAACAACGAATAATTGATGAGGTAGCCATAGATTTGGGATTTTTATTGACCATTTAAAGGCAACAATAACCTATAGAGGCGTACGAAAGCGTGCTGTATTAAAATCTGTATGTATTATAAGCAAATGCAATATTGATGCCATAAAAAGAGAATGGGAAAATAAAGTAAAAAAAATCTTATCATGTATAGTAAAAATGGGATCTACAGGTACACAAACGGAATCCAGGGCTAGAAAAGATATTAAAAAAAAGCAACACTCACTTTTCTCTCTCTCTCTAAAGACGCGGTATATGACAGCTTCAATGAACACCTGGATCAGGTAAGCCTATCCATTTGTTTGTTTTACTTCTATCTCATACTCCCTTTACAACAGATCACTACGCAACTACAACGAATCTAAAAAGGGACTGTCTAGCAAAAAGCCAAACCCAAAGGTAAAAAAGTTAAGGCATACGACTTCCCTTCATCTGAACCACTGTTTCTTTAGCTTTCAAGAAAAAGAAAAGCTGGTGGCTCGGAAGTATCAAGCAAGTTACGCAAAAAGAGCTCGTTCCAATTCCTCTGATCCTGCACTTGCGCCTCCAAGCCAGCCATCAGCTATCGCTGTTCAACCAGCGATACTCCTACAAGAATTACTCCTTCTCCTTCTCCGCCTCCTCCTCGCTCTCCATCCGCGCCTGTCACATCGCCACTGCTTCGTATAGTGGTGCTTCCTCAGCATCCAGGGCAGGTTTGTGGTTCATCCGGACGCCTTGTGTGTTATTTACCCTGCCCTGTAACGCTTAGTGAACAAAGGAAGCTAGAAAGAAGAAGCAGACGAAGCTTGAAACGTCGTTTTTCAAACTTGTAGTCTGCGCATTTACAAAAAAAAAGAACATTAAAGATGCTGATCATTATTTGTTTAAATAAATTCAAAAGTCCACCATGGACTTATATAAATCATGTCATTTTTCGCGTATTTAGTGTCTTGTTGTGTTTCCGTGAATAAAAAAAAGTATGAAGCATGCTCTCGTAAGTGTAAATGATCCAGCATGACATTTTAACTGTCCATGTCGTCATGTATGTAAGCTTGATCTTGCTCTTCTGTAGTTATGGATTGCAAGTGCTGTCTATTTTTATAACCATAGTATCAGCTAGTTTTGAAACAAAATAAAAGTTAATGTCATACTGAAAAGGGAGAAACGAAGGTATAGAAGCTGTCATGCCAGCATATTTGCTTGTTCTTTAGCCTTCTCTCGCCAAATTCGAACAAGTGTACCAAGCTTTAAACTGTACAAGAGGGTTCATCAAGCTTTTCTGTCATTTACTCTTATAATGATAAAGTAGACAAGGTACGCTATAAGCATTCAGATAAACATGTAAATGCATTTTGATAAAATAAATTAAGCATCATCGAAGCTCAATTTCCTTGACCCCCCTGACATGAATCTTTTGTCTCAATAGAAATAGTTGCAAGCAGCGTTGGTTTTACTTTGAAGCATTATTATACTATAGATGCACCAATTTAATATACATTTGGCTCTGGATTAAATATGATGAATATATACATGTATCAAGTAAGCTGAGATGTGTGTTTGAAAGAAAACATGTTACATAAAAATGAATAAATGTCCATTTATATTAATAATAGATCGGAGCTACTTGATATATTTGTTTAGGTAACCATAAATTGAGGCAACACGTACTAACAACGTGGCAATTCAATCAAATCAATAAAATAATTCTTGACTATAGGTTTGTTAATTAGCTGTGACATAGAAATATATTCATTTTTGTACCCACGAATGAATCTACTACCCAAAAATGAGGGGCAAAAAGGACTTTCTGGATTATAGATCGCAGCTCCAAAAGAAGAAAGCATTAAAACTTTAACCCGATATCCAATCGGATACAAGTTCTTTATTTGACCGAAAATTCCAAAAGTCAACCATCACACATTACCCGTCCATCTTCTGAATAATAAGCAAAAGCTGTGAATATAACAGCGCTCATATATATGGCATCATAATAGAAAAAGAATCAACAATTATGTGAAAGAAAGAAGGCTGTTTGTCAATTTTATGTAGAAAATAACAAAGCGGAATGCGCCGAAACATACAATTTCGGGAATAAAGTTGAAGCGATTGTATATATACCCCTTGTATTTAATTTTTTTTTCTGTCATATAAGTGGTTCATCATTACTGCCTCTATTTCTAGTGAAAAGACTACTGTTTACATTCAACATTCTCCTGAATTGGAACAATTGCAGTTTGTACGAGCAACGTGAGAATAAATAGGTATAAAATTTCCTTACTTGGTAACAAGCCCACTGTAATCATGTCATAAAACAATAATACATAATGTTTAAAGAAGAGATAAACGGAGACTCAAAGTAGAAACTTGGCTAAAAAATTTAGTATAAAAGAGGCTTCGTATCGTGTTGCCCTTTTTCTTTTTTTTTTTTTACCTCAATTCATCATGAATGAAGAAAAGCAAGATTCAATTATAGAAACAAATTCAAAACACAACGACTTCTTTGAGACATATAATGAAGAATATCCTGAGCCTACAGAAGAAGATTGGAAGAGCTTACCCGAAGTATCCGATGCAATTCCAAAAACAGCCTTTCTTGTCATCTTGATTGAGTTCTGTGAACGATTCACGTACTATGGGTTAAGTGGACCCTTCCAAAATTATATTCAAAATCCTCCTCCACCATCATGTAAGCGATAATATAAACAAAAAGGAGACCTTGAAAACTAATGAATTTTATCTAAAAAGATCCCGCTAGTTTACCCGGTGCAATGGGCAAAGGACAACAAACGGCGACAGCTTTGAATACCTTCTTCACCTTTTGGTGTTACATCACTCCTATCCTTGGCGCTGTTATAGCCGATCAGTTCTGGGGAAAATACAGAACCATCCTTGTCTTTTCCATCATTTATCTTCTCGGACTGACCATTTTGACACTCACATCCATTCCACCAGCAATTGCATCTGGTGCCTCATTCCCAGGCTACATCGTTGCGATCATTATCGTTGGCCTCGGTACAGGCGGTATCAAATCGAATGTATCACCTTTGGTTGCTGAACAATATCGCAGCAAATCTGCCTACGTGAAGACATTGAAGAATGGCAAACGAGTGATTGTGACGCCTCAAGCGACGTACCAAAAGATCTTCAACTTCTTTTACTGGGGCATCAACATTGGTTCACTTTCTGCTATTGCCACAACCGAATTAGAAAAGAATGTCGGGTTCTGGCCTGCCTTTGTCTTACCTACGCTTATGTTTATTCCATGCATCATCGTTGTCATTTTGGGCCGTAATCAATACATTCAAAACCCACCACGTGGTTCAGTCTTTATCGAAGCCGGTCGACTCTTTTGGCTCAGCTGGAAGGTCAAGGGCGGCATTGACGCATGCAAGCCTTCAAACCTGGCTCGTGAATATCCCGAGTATGCAATCAAAGCGACATGGGATGATGTCTTTGTAGATGAACTCAAACGTACTTTGAAGGCCTGTGTCATCTTTTGCTGGTTTCCAATCTATTGGCTATGCTATTCCCAGATGACAAACAACTTGGTGTCAATGGCTGGCACCATGCTCACGGGCAACGTTCCAAATGATATCATGCAAAATATCGATCCTATTGCTCTCATCATCATCATCCCCATCATGGATTCTGTCGTATACCCTGGCCTTCGTCGTCTCGGTCTTCCCATGCGACCTATCGCACGTATCACATGCGGCTTCTTCTTTGCTGCTGCTGCCATGGGATACACTGCTGGTATTCAGTCCATGGTCTACAAGTCTGCTCCTTATTACGATCATCCCGAAGGTAGACAAAACTGGATATCAGCCGCCTATCTCATTCCTTCGTACGTACTCATTGCCATCTCTGAAATATTTGCTTCGATTACCGGTATGGAATACGCTTACAAAAAGGCACCTCAGTCAATGAAGTCCATCGTCATGGCTCTCTTCTTGCTCACTAATTGCTTTGCTTCCATTCTTGCATTTGCCCTCGTTTCTGTCGCGGTGGATCCTAAACTCGAGTGGATGTACACGGGTATCAGTGCTGCCATGTTCTTTTGTACAATCATGTTTTATATTTGCCATCACAAGGCAGATGATACAGACGTTGAAGAAGATGCAATCGTTCGTGATAATATGGCACAAAAGGCAACGAGTGATGAAATTGTGGCAGAATATGAATTAGAAAGGAATCGATAATGTATAAAAAAGCATTCTGTGTATAAATCTATAGTATATAGCATTTTATTTATATAATAAATATTTTTTTTTTCTTTTTTTCCTCTACTACTACTACTACTACTACTACTACTACACGTCGTAAGCATAACTGAAATAAGAGAAGGGTATTTACAAGTTTTTCCAGTCATCAAGCTTTCTTACTATCAATTCATAAGTAAGAATAGTCATTGCTGAAGAAGGAACTGTTCTTAGCAGATTTGTCGTTAGGCCTTTATAGAATCCACTTAGGCCCTCTTCTTTTGACATGATCTTGATGGCATGAAGGATGCCCTTATATTTATAAGGCTTTCTAGTTTGGTTCTGTAACCTTGTTCGAATCACTTCATGTGGATAAGTTGCAAGACTCGCTGACATCTTTGATAGTGCAGATGCTAATAAAATAGAAGTTGATCCATAAGAAGATGAATCTCGGTCGACGTCTATATAAGAGTCAATATTGAATCAGATTTGATCTTTATGTTACTTACGAAGAACAACCTTTAGTTTCTCATACAGGGGAAACTGGACGGCGACATGACTGATTCCAATAAGAGATGGTCCTAAACCCTTATAGAATCCTCTAAATCCTTCTTCTTTTGCGATTGTTGCAAATGCATGTATTGTGTTATTATATCTATATGACGTACGTTCACTTTGCGTCTATAAGGTGTGAATAAAAATCCGCACATATAAAGATAGTATTACCATCAATCTAGTCTTGATAACCCATAGAGGATTTGTAAGAGTTGTCGAGAGTGCCCCTGCTGACATCGCTGATATGATGTGTAATAGCCATTCTTTTTCATTTCCTTTTGTATTGTTTATAAATACAGGTCATACAAACATACTCATCAATTACCTATTTCGTTGGCCCATTGGCTCTTGCAATAGTCATAGGCAGTAAAATAGATCGCCCAGGTAGGCAAGTAACCTAAAATGGTTGGGCCCAATCCTCTATACAATCCTCTTATTCCTTCTTCGTGCCATATTCTAGACAAGGTGCCTACTGTTCCCTTGTATATTTTTTCACCAGGCAGTGTGACCCCTTGATTCTGTAGTCTTGTCTTGGCTACATCCAAGGGACAAGTAACTATTGAAGAAACAATGCCAGCGCCTGCGCCTGCGATTGAATGCTTTAGGTTTTCATGATTTTGACTATAGTTATATGTTAGTGTCATATATACTCTTTAATGAAGACAGACTTACGCGAATCTCTTCCACCAATTTTCTGCAGTGATCATCTCTTATAAATATATTATATATATTATATATACACACACACGCACACGTACGCACACACTTACTCACTCACAACGCCAAATGGTAGAACACTTAAATTGTATACAAGTTCTTTTCTGTCTTGAAAATACAACAACAGAAAAAAAAAAATACACACACACAGGGAAAAAAAGGAGTTTGTTTAGATTACTGATTTTTAGCCAATGATATTTTAGTTATTAATAAGGGAATGATATCATTTTCATTAGAGCTCACGACGCATATATTTCATACTTTCGATATCTACAACAATTTTATCTCCTTCATGAACAAATTCAGGTACTTGTAGCTTAGCTCCATTGGTTAATGTAGCCGTCTTGTAGACTGTTCCTTTGGCTGCTTGGCCTCCACGTTCGATAACGGATTCAACTGTGAATGTGTAGTTGTTGGGTAACTTGAACGTACAAGGTTGTCGACCATGTTCAGGTGTAGTAAGAAAACTGACGGCAATAGGCATAGCATCTATATTGATGTTTAGTATGATAACAGCATTATTTCCCAACTACCTTCTAGTAATCCAACCGCGCGTTCACCTCCTTCACAAGCAGATACAGGCATCTCAATTTCTTCAAATGTCTCGAGGTTTAACAAGTGAATCTTGTCACCATTTGTATATAGAAATTGATATGCTTCGTCTGATAGATTCAAGACTAGATTATAATTAGTTTGAGTTTAGATTAATGTAGGGTCAGTTTTTTACTTTCTAAGGAATCGCCTGATTTAAAGCGTTCGTTTATCTTGGTGTTTGACAAGATATCTTGTAGTTCCATCTAGTTGTCATTTAATTCATTGATAAAACCGATATCTATCTATTATACCTTGACTACAGCACCACCTCGACCAGAGGAGACATGATCTCTATTCAATACTCTCCATGCTTTATCCTTCAATTGAACAATCTGACCCTTCTTAACAGACCCAACACTAAGTTTATAATATCTCTTGGCAATCAGATCTGTTAATCTGATTGAATGCTGAACTCTTGTAAACCTGAACATGATGAGTAATGTAAAAAAAGTGTGGCTTTTTTTCTTTATATGTATATCGGCTGTGTATCTATCGGATGTGGCACCCCCCCCTTTTTTTTTTCTCTCTCTCTTTATAAATGTCAGAACTTACAGACGGTGTTGCCAATTTGACCATTGAACAAGACAAGGCTACTGTATCCGGAGTCTCTCAAAATGTAACACCTTGGGAAGTAGAAGGAGCTATTGTCGATGGTGTTCAACAGGCTATTGACTATAACAAGTTGATTGAACAGTTTGGTACCCGACCTATTGATGATGCTTTATTGGAACGATTTGAAAAACTCACAGGACGTCAACCTCATATATTCTTGAAAAGAGGTGTCTTTTTCTCTCATCGGTAAAAAGAAAAAAGAAAAAAAGAGGAAAACGTGTAGTAACACTAGATAGAGAACTTGGCAATATCCTTGACCGTTACGAACAAAAGAAACCATTCTTCTTGTACACGGGCCGTGGACCTTCTAGTGCCGCCATGCATCTTGGACATATGGTTCCTTTTATCTTTTGCCAGTAAGTAAGAAATAATGTATATATGTTGTATCTGATCTTTTGTAAGGTGGTTACAAGACGTGTTTGACGTGCCTTTGGTCATTCAGTTGACTGACGATGAAAAGTTTTTGTTCAAGTCCAATTTGACCGTGGAGATGTGTAGACAGTTTTCCAAAGATAACGCAAAGGATATCATTGCCTGTGGATTTAAACCTGAAAAGACCTTTATTTTCTCAGACTTTGACTATGTCAGGTAAGTTGTTTTTGTGTTTAAGAGAAAGATAGTTTACTCACTGTTTATTTAGTGGCCCCTTTTATCAAAATGTCGTTCGAATTGCCCGTTGCATTACTATCAATCAATCCAAGGCTACCTTTGGTTTCAATGATAGGTAAGCGTATATGATAGATAAGGATGATTCAAGGCTCATGGTATTTTCAAGTGATAATGTAGGCAAAGTTCATTTTGTGTCTGTCCAAGCTGCTCCTTCTTTCTCCAACTCTTTCCCTCAAATCTTTGGAAACAGATCGGACATTCCTTGCCTGATTCCCTGTGCTATTGACCAAGATCCTTACTTCCGTTTGACTCGTGATGTAGCCAAACGATTAAAGTATCCCAAACCTAGTTTGATTCATGCTAAATTCTTTCCAGCCTTACAAGGTCCTCAAACCAAGATGAGCGCATCGATCGATACTTCTGCCATTTTCATGACCGATACACCCAAACAGATCAAGAACAAGATCAACCGACACGCTTTTTCAGGTGGAGGTGCTACGCTTGAAGAACATAGAGAAAAGGGAGGTAATCCAGATGTGGATGTGGCCTACCAGTATCTTTCTTTCTTTTTAGAGGATGACGAAGAGTTGAAACGCATTCATGATGTAAGTCATGTATAAACATGCTAAAGTCAAGCTAACATTGTATAGTCTTATAAATCGGGTGAATTAATGACGGGTGAACTAAAGAAGAGATGTATCGAAGTGTTGCAGAAATTCGTTGGAGAATTTCAAGAAAGAAAGAATGCAATCACAGACGAAACGATTGCTTATTTTATGGACAAGGACAAAAAGATCGAAGCTTAAAAATAAATGTGTAACAATTAAATCATCAAGGGTCCCTTTTTTTTTGGCGCACACACCAAATCTCAAAGGAGTGGCATTGTCTTCTTCTTGAGCAGTACGCGTCAATAATTGCAATTTAACCATAAATAGACATCTTTGATATGTCTATAGCTTACCCTTAGGAGCCACCACCTGCTTCACTTAATAACATAGTATATATGCATGGTTTTTTATAGTAATTTGTTTTTATACCAATGGGGATTGGTATAAAATCGCTGGGGAATCATAGAGCAAAAATAAAAAGCGCACACTATTCAATGGATAGTCATAGTTGTTGCATTTACCTTATAAACTCAATAAACAATATAAAAGGACTGACCATAAAGTGCTTTCATATAACGCATCATTCCCAATTCTCATTGGTCGTGATTTATTCATGCAATAGTTCTGTTTTCATATAAAAGACACTGTTTGTAATAATGAACTCTTGTTCGTAAAGGAATTATGTAGAGAATCATCGGTTCATATTTGTATTTCTTCTTTTGTTATCATTTTTCTGTGTCACAAACGTCACTATTTTGAGATTTGGTCGTGCGCCCAGGACCATCTTTTTTTTTTTTTTTTTCTTTTGTTCATTCAGAAATGTCAACCAAGAGAGCTGGATCACGCATTCCGTCTGTTGCTTCCTTTAGAGACAACAGTAGTGAGTTGGTTAATACTGGAAGTAGACAACGTCAGTCGAAAAGAGACGAAGTAAGTCGAATAGAGACTACTCTATTGTTCCTTACCTATTTTTATAAAGGCAATCAGGAAGAAACTCGAACAAGAGCTTTCAAAGAAATCTGGTTCAAAAAGGGTTCGACAGACGAAAAAGATTGCAGGCACTGTATCTGCTCTGCGTCCGTCACAGGCATTGACAGTGAAGGAAAATATGTTGGTTATCGAAGCGTCTCAGTTGATGGCTGCAAAGAGAAGTGATTGTGTACTTGTGGTAGATGAAGATGATCATCTGAGTGGTATCTTTACTGCCAAGGATTTAGCGTACCGTGTTGTTGCTGAATCACTGGATGCAAGGTACAGACCCCCCTTGTAAAGATGAGAGTCCCGCTCACCCCTTTTTGTAGAGATACAACAGTTGCCAAAATTATGACCAAGGGACCGATGTGTGTCACATCGGATACTTCTGCAACAGATGCTCTCAACTTGATGGTATCCCGTGGTTTCCGTCACTTGGTAAAAGGAAAAAAAAATTTTGTGTGTGTGTGTACTGATTTGAACTTGTAGCCTGTTTGTAATGAAGAAGGGGATATTTTTGGATTATTGGATATCACCAAATGTTTATATGAAGCCCTAGACAAGATGGAAAGAGCATTTGGATCATCACGTAAACTATACGACGCACTTGAGGGTGTCGAAAAAGAGTGGTCCAACAGTCCCATCCAACTCGTACAGTATATGGAAGCTCTCCGTGACAAGATGGAGTGCCCTGATATCAACTCGGTTCTTGATGGATTGCCACCTGCCGAAGTAAGTGTCAAGACGAACGTACGTGATGTTGCTCGTATGATGAAAGAATACCACACAACTGCAGTCTTGGTCAACGACCGAGAAGGGTTGGCTGGTATCTTCACCACCAAGGATATCGTCTTGCGTGTGATTGCAGCAGGTTTAAACCCAGAAAACTGTTCTGTCGTCCGTGTGATGACGCCTCACCCCGATACTGCTCCTCCCAACATGACCATCATGGACGCACTTCGAAAGATGCATGGTAATTATGATAAATAATGGAATTCTGTATTTTAATTATCCTTAGACGGTCACTACTTAAATCTGCCCATTGTCGAGAACGGCGATGTCGTCGGAATTGTCGATGTTTTAAAATTAACCTACGCCACACTTGAACAGATCCACAGTATCCAAGGCAACGACGGTGAAGGACCGATGTGGTCTCGGTTCTGGGATAGCTTTGGCGCAACCGATCACCACGAGACAGAATCTCAACTGTCTGACTCACAGCTCCTGTCAGCCGCCACAGGCAACCACCGCATCATTTCGCCCGAACCATCCACGTCGTTCTCTCAGCTCCAGGGCTTTTCAGAAATCACGCCCAACGAATCAGCAAGTATGGTGGCTAATAATGACGAGTCGTCTATCTCTGACAACCGAAGCCAACAACAGCCATTAAAAGAAAATACCTTTTCATTCAAATTTACAACCGCCAGTGGAAAGACGCATCGCATCGCCTGTGCTGCCGACAGTTATGCCTCTTTGCTCGAATCTGTATACCAAAAAGTCGTGGCAGAACATACCAGTTATCTTGGTGTTGAAGAAGATGCGCAACCAGTCGAGTCTTGGCTCAGTATATCCTATTTGGACGATGAGGACGATCAGGTGCTGATGACGTCGGATGCAGATGTTGAGGATGCTGTCAAGCTGGCTCGTAAGATGGGTCATGACCGTGTCAAGTTGTTTGTTCATGATGCGGCTGCTCCTGCATCTCCTGCAACTCCAGTTCCAGCTGAAGTTGAAGAGGAAAAGGAACAGATTAAAATTGTTGAGGAACTTGTTGAAGAACCAATAGAAGAAGAAGAACAAGAAGTAAAAGAGGAAGAAAAAGAGGTCAAGAAAAAGAAGAGACGTAGTTTGAAACAAAGACAAGTGTCTTCAGATGAAGAAGATGAAGAAGTAGATCAAAAACCAAAAGATGTATTTGGTATACCTCATGAACTCGTGCTACCTGCAGCCATCACTTTCTTGGGCGTGGCCATCATTGGTGTCTTTGTTCTCTCTCGTGTTGGAAGTTCACGTCAATAAAAAATATAGATTATTTTCAGAAATTATTCGCACATTACAAGATCGATAACAATTACATTTTAGTTGATTATCAGTCCTTTCTTTATTATTAAAAAGAGAATGAATTTTGTCTTTTTGTGAGAAGATAAATGTGGTCAACACTGATAAATAACACATAACTGAAAGAGTTGTTAGAGACTTTATATAAATAGTCTGATCTTGGCTTCTTTTTCTTCTTCTTTGGACCAAAAAATAAGACCAGCTATTCCCCAGCTAGCCCTAAGGTATGTTATATTCTTTACTCTTGTAAGAAACTGATATGTAGTATTATAGATTGCCCATCAAAGCTAACCCGATATTAGCTGAGGATAGTTTGATTATTACCAAACTTTGGTCCCATACACTCCTTCAATCTCTTCCGCTCCTTTGACCGCTCTCTATATGCCCTATATACCCTCTATGCTTGCTCTATGCTCTTTCCCCCCCCCTTTTTTTTCATTTATGTTTCCGAGCTGGTTATCGCCAGCCCAACCCAGGATACACTTCGGGTAAGATATTAATAATCTTTTTATAATTTTACTCACTCTTCTCTTATAAACTCTCTTCTTTATAATGTAAATATTTAATATCAATTTAATAACTGATTTACTAATCTTTTCTTTATTCATTCTTTTGCTTCTGATGGGCTTTCTTTTATCATTATTTGTTTTCTCATTTGTTGTCTGAACTTATCTTTTTTTTTTATCAGTGAATAAAGTGTATAGTATTTCTTTTATTTACAAATTTATTTTTTTGTTGTCTTTTTAGGAGGCGGAGGTGGATTTTTCTTTTTCTTTTTCTTCATTGCTAATGGGTTTACTCCCTTTACCTTTTTTTTCTTTATAGGCTTCTTATCCTTATTCTCTTCTTCTTCTAATTTTCGCTTTAATCTCGCTGTTTCCTTATCTAATGGCTTCATCTTTTCTTCCTCGCGTTCCTTCAGGGCCTGCTTAGATCTTGCCGTCATCTCTTCGAGGCCAACACCCTTCTTTCTCGTATTTACAATCACAATAGGCACTCCGGGTATTTTTCGCATTGCATTTTTCAATTGATTATCTCCGATAGCTAAAAAGAAGTGTTCTGGATTGTTGGTAGAAACGAGATCCTTGATACATTCTGAAGCTGACACGAGCTTCTTTTCTTTTTGATGTGGACATTTACGAGTTTCAAACTTTTTGGCCAAGACGAGAGCGCTGGTATAGTCGTGTCCTTTTGATTTGATGTCCTGTAGGATGCATTCGGTCACAACTATTCATACATTTTAGTTTAGCTTGTCACTATATATTTAAACATACCTATACGTGTCAATCCACCTAATAGATCAGGAATCGCATCCTTCACATACACTTGTTTTTCCAATGCTGCACGACAAAACTCGCCGTCCAGCAAGACTTGATATGGAGGTCGAAATCCAAAGCCTACACAGTAACTATGGACTGTTTTCCTTATTGTCTTTTGCTTCTTTGCACTAATGCCCATGAGTGAAGAAGAAAAAAAAGAAAAAGACAATTGTGACTGTAAACGGACTTATAAAAACCTCTGCGCTCTTTTTTTGTCTTTAATGTCTGTGTGCCCCCCGCTCTCGTATTCAAGGGGACCTGCCAACATTTTTTAAAATTTTTTTTTTGTAAAGAAACACACACAAATGGCCAACATTGTCAGCAGAGGAGCCTTTCGTCTTTTACCAGCATGTAGAATATTACCCGTGGTAGCTCAACGGTTTGCCAGCACTGCAACTGTAACAACAGGACGATTCCTTGGACAGAGCGACAAGACAGACGATATCTTAAAATTCCGAGAGAAGCCCGAATCTTTATCTTACTTTACTGGTAATTACAAATACAACGATTTGTTGATCGATTTGGATGCTCTTCATAAGCAATTTAAGGATTGGAAGCCCACCGAAACTGGAGAAGAACAAGTGTATGCCTGGAAACTGCGTGACAAGATGTCACAGTTACTGAGTATTCCGTTAACCACCTCTCAATGGCGAAAGATCACCATTCACCTCGATGCTTTGGCTTCTTTGCCTAAACCTTTACCTCCCGCCGTTGCCAAAGTGCTGGAACCCTATCAGAGAGAACAGACAACACAGCAAAAGGAGACCAAGATACGCACTTTGGACGAATATGGCCGTGCTTATGCTGTCGGTCGCAGAAAGGAATCGAGTGCCAGTTGCTATCTCGTTGAAGGAGAAGGAAAGATCTTGGTGAATGGCATGGAATTGCACGAGTATTTCCAGCGACCTGTCGATAGAGATGAAGTTACTTTGCCATTAGAAGTCACTGAAAGTATAGGTAAATATAATGCTTGGGTTCTTGTCAGAGGAGGCGGAAGTACAGGTCAAGCACAGGCCATCAAATTAGGTCTCGGCAGAGCTTTATTGATTCATAACAGTGAATTAAAGCCGACGTTGCGTAAAGGTAAGAGACGAATCAATTTTGTGGTAAACAAGAGAGATATTGATTGAAAATATATAGCTGGATGTATCACTCGTGATCCTAGAGTGGTCGAACGTAAGAAGGAAGGTCAAAGAAAGGCTCGTGCCAAATATACTTGGGTCAAGCGTTAATTATTATAGTTGTGTGTGTAAAAATAAACTGTCATTAGAAGCAATAATTCAAGTGGTGTGCCTTATTGTGACTTTTTAAGCTTTTTTCCTTTTTTCCTTTTCTACCCTAATGGTAAGCGTCCTGTTTGTTTGTTTAGGCAACATTTGCCGTTCTCCAATGGCTGAAGCTGTCTTTGCTTATACTGTAAAAGAAAAAAAGCTACAAGACCACTTTAGCAAGATTGACTCAGCAGGAACTGCTGCATACCATGTAAGTTAATCTTGCTCTCCCCCTTCTCATTTTACTCATGTCAAACATAGGTTGGAGAATCACCCGATAGTCGTAGTTCAGCTTGTTGCCGTTCCCATGGGGTACCTGTGAATCATCGTGCTAGAAAGGTATCAAGACAGGACTTTGACGAATTTGATTATATTCTGTGTATGGACAAGTCGAATTTGAAAGACTTGAAGGTAGGCTGATAAAAAGTATGTTTTCCTTATAAAAACTAATTTGATCAAAAGACAATGGCTCCCTCGGGTTCCAAAGCAGTGATCAAACTTTTTGGAGAATATGATCCTCAAGGCGAGCTGATTATTGAGGACCCTTATTATGGAGGAAACGATGGATTTGAACATAATTTTAAGCAAGTCGTCCGTGCTAGTGAAGGGTTTTTAAAATCGCTTGAGTTGATTTAGATATAGATTACAATGTTATAGATATAATATGTTGTAAAGTATTATTGTATGTAATACAGTTATAAACAGACCATCGAAAATGACATAGTCAGAGGAAAAGCTTCTGATAGTAATGACTTTTTTCTTTTCTTTCTTGAAACAAGCTAAATTGGAAATATACCAGTAACTCATTTAATGCTCAAAGTACATAACACAAACCATATTACACAGTCTTTAACATCGTAAACTTTATGAATGTTCTTCAAATTCACGATCAAGTGTGTTTAATTGCTAAAGATTGATAAATGAGAAACGGCTTTATCCATTATCACAGAAGAAAGGAATGGGGGCAAATATGTGAGTGAATATGTATCGACAATGCCTTCAGCAAACATAGTAGTATTTAAACTGGTTACAAAAAGACCGCAATACTGATGATTTCTTTTAAGCGTTGCTGATGAGGGCAAGAAGTTACCTATGAAATACTCTACATTGAAACAGACTCTGGTAAACCCATAGTTACAATCGTGTTTTGATTATGTACTAGTGCTTTCATTTCTCTGCCCACAATGAAAGATATGTTTATGGTAACTGCACTACATACATCCTGCATACTTCTTTCTCTGGCGATAGTAAAGAGAGTATATACAAGTATTCTTTTGTAGCTCTACTCAGGCATTAGTAGACTAGCCAGCTTGCGTGTTTAAAAACTTATTAAGCAGCGAATAGAAAAAGGCAAAGTTGGATAGGTTTATAGCTCACCCTATTGCATTGTAGCCACAGTCGCAAGGGGCAGCATTTCCGAAGCAATAAAAGAGAGTCACCGAAGTAATTTTATAAAAATTGTGATAAGCTAATCCTTCCCTTCTGAGAGAAAGACTACCTACTTCTTCAAGCATCATGAAGGCTACTATCAGAATCAGAATTGGGGAAAACCGGAAAAGCTTAAGAGAAAAAAAAAAAAAAAGAGTGAAAAAATGACCTTTTTTTATACTTTTTTGTTTGTTTACATCTGTGATTTTGAAAAGACTAAAAAGGCGGCCCTGAATCGGAATAGGTTGCATGAATTTTTTGTTGCTAGGAAGCGTACTTTTTCCTGGTTTTCTATTGGCTGATATACAATAGATAGCTTCCTTTGCAATCATGTTCCTGAAGCAGCATATTTGAAGTAGCTGAATGGGGCGATATATAATCGTTGTAATGCTGTCAGAAATTGCTTATTTAATGAATATGTACTTTACTATAAAGTTAAAGGATGACTTTAAAGTACATAAAAAATACCCAAGCACGCCTAAGAGCGTCAATGGTTATGTCCAAGGACACAGGGTAGATACTGTAGTACAGGATAAGGAGAGTAGTAGTGTCGTCTCAATAAGTTCATAAAGCGAAAAGTACACAAGCAACCATTTGCAGCTTATCTTCAGCTTCTGCATACAAGATGCATTTGTAATGATCAGTCTTGCTTATATATTCAGACCTTCCTTGGCATGTTGAAATATCTGTTATAAAAGCTCAGTAGGAGGTATATTCTAGATTTGACATCCTATGATTATATAATAAGATTGTAAAGAAAAGGCGGCGTTTTGTAACTTATATAAGGCACTGTAAACAGCGATCATTAGCCAAATATCGCGTTCGCGTGTGCCTGTGATGAATGTAGTCAATAACAAGAGACACCAGGCTTAATAACACGAACTTTGTCAATATAAGTATCTGATACAAGATGCTTACATGTCAAAAATGACAACCAGGCCTTGAAAGAACACAGCATAAAATAGAAGGCTGTTTTTTATTTGTTTCCTTTTTTTTTTTTCTTCAACAGTAATTTTCAACATGAGTGAATCCATACCTCGTTCTTCCATGCAATCCTCCATCTACAGTGACAACCGGATCACACGCGCTAAAAGTATACTTGAAAAGAATTTGAACAAAAGCAGAGGAACAGAGGTATAAGCAAGATGCTTTTATTCTGCATGTTAACATCGTTACAGGTCAGTTTAAGTGCACAGACTTTTTTATTCTCTGAAATGCTACAGTATGCACAAAAACGAGTGAATGGTATTCAGGATTTAGAAAGAAAGTAAGATCAAATGATGGAACGAAACAATGATTAAGTGTCATATTTTATTAGACTGAATGAATTTGGATACCGAGTCGGTTTTCGCATGCTTGAACTATTAACCTGGAGAGAAAAAGCAGCTAAACGAGAAACGAAGGTGTTGGGCATACTTTACTTTATTCATAGTACAGTCTGGAAGGCACTTTTTGGAAAACAGGCTGATTCACTCGAAAAGAGCACAGAAAACGAAGATGAATGTATGTTTATTTGTGTAAGGAGAAGGAGATGTTAATAGTTATCTATAGATATGATTTCAGATAATGAACCTATTTTGACAAGATACATCTCTGTACCCAAAGAACTCTCTCAATTAAACTGTAATGCATTTGTGGCTGGTATTGTAGAAGCTGTGTTGGATGGTTGTCAATTTGTAAGTGAATATTAGATTCAAGGGAAAGTGGGGATTGTAATATTATATATATAGCCTGCTCGAGTGACAGCCCATACGGTACCTATTGATGGATATCCTCAACGAACGACGATATTAATCAAGTTAGATAAAGACGTATTGGAAAGAGAAGAGCTGTTGAAGTGATTTATTTCTTCTTTTTCTGTGTTTTATCTGTTGCCTCAATAAACTTCTTTGGGACACCTTTATGCAGCATCGCTTCGGTCACATTCTTGATCTGTGGGCCTTGGATCATGATTTGATACAATGGGTTCTTGGGACTGACACCATGAATAGGAGCAGCTACAATGAAAATGAGTAAAGAAAAAGAGAGAGAGAGAAAAATTCCTACATGTGACACTGCTTGCACATAGTTTTGTAAATTCCTTGACTAGCTCATCAACATCCAAACCAAATGCTTCTACGCCGGTAACCTTGGTAACTGTCTTTCGTCCCTGACGAATCTCTTGAACAATCTCCACAGGCTTTGGATGTCCTTTGCGAAGGATGGGCTCCTTTTGTTCAGGCAGCTGAATGGTGTGAAAAGGCTGCATCTTGGAGCAAAGTCGTGTCAGTAATTGGTCTCGAGGAAGTTCGTCTATTGTCCTGTACTCGGCTTTGGATAAAAGTGCATCACATAAAATAGCATCCAAACGAACCATCCTAGAGATAAAGCATGTGAATTATCTTTTGAATGATTTTTATAGATCTTTACTTTTGATTTCTAGGATTAGCGAGCTCTTTCTGCTTAATATAATTCGTTAGCATCGTTCTTAGCTCGACATAGGTATAGAGAGCCTCAGTATCCTGTTCAGCCTCTTCAAACAATTTGACCAGAGCGGCGCCTAAAGGCTTAAAGAGCTCCTGAATGTCTGCTTGAGGATAATGATCCACATGAGCCACCTGTGTTTGAGTCTGTGGCGTGCTGCTATCCGCCTGTTCGATTGTTTTGTATTTAGCTACGTTTTGTAGGCATGGATGGGACCAGTTGACAGAAGTGATGACAGCTTCGCCACGTTGCTCTTTTGTCTTTAGTAAACCTGTTTTTTCCATGGCCTTCAAGAACTTTTGCAGTTTCTTCCAGCTTGATTTTTTGATGTCAGCTGCTTCTGTTCCTACCGGTCGACAGGGCATGATATAGGCCGAGTAAAAGGAAGAGGCTGACATTGGAAGCTGGCTTGCATGGCCCGAAGTGAGTTTATGAACAAGAGCTTGATACAGCGACGTTTTCAAAATGTCGTCAATCTCTATAATCCTTTTTTACACAAACTGGTACACAACAACGCATAGTTTCATCTACCTTCTGTGCTCAGATCTCTCTTAGGTGGCTCTTGTTCAATGTTCAAATTATTATTGTTGTTTTCATTCGATTCCTCATCGTCATTGATTTCTTCTTGTTCGCTCTCATCATCAGCTTGTTCTAATCCAGGTGGCTCTGATTTATCGCCCATGGCCCAAAGGAAGTCTTGGTAGACGTGAATGATATGCACCGCCTTCCCCTTCATGCCTGATCTCGGCTTTATCTCTGAAGTTGGTAATGCCATTGTTCCAACCGCTAAAGGATACCTATTACAGTATTAGATCATCAGACTGACTCTCAATAAAACATACGCGTATCCTCTGATGGTGATAGCAACCAAGTCGCCTTGACTAAGTTCTGGTAAAATACCGCTTGGGCCTGGCACAATGCCAGGAATCATCAAATCTATCATATGATTAATATACTTATTAAACCCATCATTCTACCCACCTGCTCCTTCCATCAGCTTTTGAATGACAGGTGTCCAGGTGTAGAGAATTGGTAACATATCAGGGTGTTTCCACATGGTATAGACTAGAGGCTTATTAAAGACATACAACATCAACTATGAATCATATATACCCGTTGGCACAGGCGTCATATTCTCAAAGGAGATCCACAATGGCTGATCTGCCGAGGTGTAGACAATGCCATGGGTTGACGTCTGAGCAATGAATTTTGCAGAACGTAGATCGTTTGGCATGACGTATTGATCTTTTAGCACCGGATAGGCTTCTATTGCCTCATTCTGAAAATGACGGCGATCTGAGGATCGAAGAGGACTGAATGTCTTTATATTGGCAATAGGCTTTTTAAACATTTTTTTTCAAAAAAAAAAAAAGGCATAAACAGTTTCTCCTCCCGCAAACGCGTATTTACACACACGCGCGCACCCTGCAGACTTGCTGTAAAAGGGAATTCTCAGTTGGGTTACATGAAACAATTTTTTTTTCTCTTTTCTTTGGGACGTTTCAGACTCCTTTTTTCTTTCTTTTCTTTCTTTAACGTTTCCATAGAAACAATGGCTCTTGTTCGTTCCAATACACTCTTTGTCTCTCTTTCGCTTTTCTTCTTACCCGTCATGGTGTTATGTGCCGTGCTATGTTTACCACTTATCATAGTTTCTATAGGTATATTCTATAAATGCATGTGATACATCATTAGCTAATAATATACTATATAAAGTTGGATTATACCTGAGTGCGTGGATAGCTTACTATGTCTATGCACGAACAGATTCAGATTTCTATATACCCTATCATCCAGTCAGGGTGATCAAGATTAATATTGCTTTATTTCAACTCTTGTGGGGCACGATTCGATATATACCAATGTATTTCTCTTATATTCATTGGAGATATTGGAAGATTGGAACAGAAAAGTTTAAGGAGATTGTGAGGTATATATATACATTTATTAATGTATGTGAGAACGCTCTCCTGATCAACATTTACATAAAAGTCAAGATATTTCCTATACATCCACATGTTCTCTAGATGTATATCACCCCAATAGAACATCCCAGGCACCTATCATCTTGTTTCTTTATGGTGGTGGATGGTCAACTGGATCCAAAGTTTATTATACAACATTTGCAAACACGTTACGAGAATTAGGATACGTCGTGGTCGTACCTGACTATCGCAAGTACCCTGAAGTGAAGATCGACGGTATCTATGAGGATGTTCGTGAGGCTATCAAATGGGTCTATGCACATGCAGAACAGATCAATGGTGATCCTGATATGATCTACATGATGGTATGATTAACTATCAACCCTTATTTTTTATCTAACATCAAAACAGGGACACAGCGCTGGTGCACACCTTGTCGCTCAGGTCGTCTTATCTGACGTGATAGAAAAAGTCAAATATTATCAAGCAATAGCACCAGGTGCTCAACAAACATCTCATGTGAGCGAAAAGCATGATCCGACAAAACATGACAGAGGCACTGAGCTGCCTCATGACTTTTTACCTCCTATTGAAGGACTGCTACTGCAAGTATATCTAGAAAGAGATAAGAAAATAGAGTCATGCAGGCTTATCTTTATTTATCTGTAGGTTTGCAGGTGTTTACGATATTCAAGCACATTTATTATTTGAAACAGCACGAGGCGTTGAAAAATTATCGGTGATGACACGAGTGATGGGTTCAACACCTGAGGGATACATTGCGAATTCACCCATGCATTTGATAGAAAAGCACGCTGATCTATTTGCCACATCCGGGGACACGCTTGACCTTTGGCCAAGGATACTCTTCTTGCATGGTCAAAAGGACGCGACGGTTAGTATGGATCAGTCTGCGCATATGTTTAATGCGATTGGTAAAGTGTTGCCTATGGAATGCAGAGACGAAGTCGATGTTCGAATGAGGTTCTATAAACGTATGAATCATGGAGAACCTGTGACAGGTAAGGAACTTGTGTGAAAATAGAAAGAACAGCAACTAATATATGTGTATAGCGTTAATGCTAGACATGTTTGCAAAAAAGAGTCTACAAAAGTCGCTGATTAGGGATATTAAAGAGTTTATTGATGTTCCAGCTTTTGAAGAAGATGAATTTTAAAAAATAAATAAATATGTATTAGGATGAGATGAATTCCCATATTTTGATAAACCCTTCTTGTCCACCAATGTACCAGACAAGCAAACTTGTTCCAATCATTGAGCTAATCAAGGTGTTGTTTGTTTTGTTTTCTTCATGTTGTACTGTATCCTTTACTTTGTTTTCTTGGTCGTTCTTTACTGTTTCTTTTTTGCTGTCTTGTTCATTTTGTACTATGTCCTTTATGTCGTCCTCTAATGTTGATTCTATGTCTATTGATCTATGGATGACAGGCTCAACCTGTTGTTCTCGTCGCTTGGACGTTCTAGAGTTTACTTTTAATTCAAATGCCTCAACCCACTTTTGGTCGATCTCATCCTGACTGTTTTCATCATGGTTGTTTTCATGGTTGCTTTTTTCGTCTATATGTTTAAATTCATCTATCACTGGTTGGTCTACCGTTTCTTCTTCCTCTGACGTTGCTGTCACAGGTTTCGCACGGAAGATATTATCGTTCAGTGGGTGAGGTTTGTTACTTGGCTTGGGCTCAACAGCTGCCACTTGTTTCTTGTGGGCCCTATGAGCTACTTTACTTTCAAATGCATTCACCCAATCTTTATCAAACTCGTCTTGCTTATTTTTCTTTTCTTTTAATGAAAGTAACTGGTCAATGATGTCATTCTTTGTGCCCATGACTTTTTGGACATGATGTTGTTTTGCTAGTTGTAGAAGCTCATTCTTTTTCAGCTTTTTTAAGGACGTCTTAGTCCATGCTTCTTGATAAAGTGGTCTAATAGAATGAAACGATCGCCTCAATAATGAAAAAGACATGCTTTACACAAAAAATGAGAAAAAGTAAGGGTCTCCTTTTGTTTGTTTTTTGTGGCTTATCAAAGCCACACACCCTGCATTTTCTGTTATCCTGTTGCTTCCACTGATAAATCCGTCTGTGTCTAAAAGATGAGTTTGAGTGGTTCATATGCACATACACACATAAATATATATACATGTATAGCAAGAAAAAAGAAAGAAGGGAACCAAGCTGAATGTAATTATGGCTGTTATTTATGTGCTTTCTCTCAGATACAGGATGTATAAGGAAATGAATAACATGAGCAATCATCATCAAGCCGTGAACAAGTGCTATTCTAAAGGATATTTTTAAAGGGACTCATCGCGTCATGAACTTGAAGTAAACGCGACAATTTCATTTTCCGATAGAAGACATGAAAATGAGGGGCACACTTTTTTTGCTTTCTCTCTTGTCTCCTTTTTTTGTTATAATGAATAGCACAATAGAAGACTCAAGTTTTCCACAAACACAAGATGACATCTTCAATTTGGCTGGTGCTTTATCTCCAGGAGAACAAGTAAAAGAGTTGATCGTAGTGTGGATGAATGAACGAAACAGTCCAGAGATGCTACCCTATAGAAATGACTTGGTTGACTCACTCACAAAGGCTGTTGAACATCAGGCAAGTCGTTTTTCGTGCCAAGTCTTTTTGTAGCTTACACTTATTCTAGTCTGAAAAAATTTTTGAGCAAATGGAAATCAATATAGATACGGAGTCCCGCTTTATTCAAATGATACAGCAGACAGAAATTGAACGAATCAAGTATCTGCTCAGAAGTTACCTGAGGACACGATTATTCAAGGTAAAATAACAATGAATAAGAAAAGATGGGAGAAATTGATACATTTGGCGAATAGATTGAAAAGTTTTCATTGCATTTATTACGGCAACCTGATGTACATGAAATACTATCAGAATCTGAATACGGTTATGCTCAAAAGTAAGAGAAAGAGAACAGGTTACGAAAAGATGATATTGAAGAATATGTGTATAGGTATCAGGAACTTATTGAAGCACATGGATACGCGGCCTTTCTTCACCAATTACCTGTTTCTCAGCAAAGACAAGATGAAGAAACCCCAGAAGGAAGCATGGGTAAGTATGCATAAAGATGCAATGGGTCCAATTGAAACTTACATTGTCTAGTTGTTCAACCCAATTTAGACGCACCCGTCTTTGCATCGGTCTTAGCTGATCGATTGAATATACAAACTGCTGGGTAAGAACTCTTTTGGAATGAAACATGTCATATTGACCTTTTTTTTTTGTTTCATTCACAGTGAAATGCTAGAGTTAGAGAAGGGTGATCTTTACATGCTGCGTTATATTGATGTCAGGGATTTTTTAAGCTTGGGTCAAGTTAGACTTGTATAAATCCGACCTCACATTGTTCTTTTTTTTTTCTTTCTTTTTGATATCAATTGTACATACTTCAATACATACAAGCAAATTTGCCAATAAAAACATGGGTACGAGTATATATAAAAAAAATACAAGAGAGGTGATTTATTGACATATATGACATGAAAAAACCAAATCCAGAACACGCTGGTGATCGCATCAAGGAAAATCTCGAATATGCCAAAGGTCAAGCTAAAGATGCTTTTGGAAAAGTTTCCCATCAATCAAGTGACCGTGCTGCATCTCAATCTACTGGCCATGGTATCTTAGGTGATGAACAAGGAAAAAAGCCAGAGAACGAATCAACAAAGCAAAGAAGGATGAATGAAGGGCCTGAAGCCATGAAAGGCTCTGAACATACTATGCCTTAATAAGCTTCACCAAGATCTGTCAAAAGAGATTTGGATAATACTGACGCATAAATAAAACATTTTGTTTGTCTTTTGAATTTCCGATAAAAATCCTGCAGCCTCTTAAACTCTGTTGAGAGGGGTCTTTGTACCTTTCGTGATTTAATAATATTGTCTTTGCTAAGGGTTACCAGTCTCCTACAGGGCTCTTATTTAATTTAATTTCTATTAAGTGAGGAATAATAGCGGAATGGTGAAAGGTAGGGTGGCTATTTAAACCCAACCGTCCTAACCCGCCTACCCACATCTATCAAAACAGGAGATTTGATTGCTTTATATATAGTAAGTGTGATATGTGAAGAATTAGGGGGACAGTGAAATACAATCGAATTTAGCACAAGTATTTTGTTGATAAAGATTAACAAATAGACAGTAGCTCATCTTTTATACCTTCTGTTTTATTATAGAATGTGTTTTTTAAAAGATATGTAGCTTATATCGTAATTCACTCTCTTCGATACTTTGACAACATATTCAACCAGGATTGTAATGTGAGCTTATTAGGTGTTGTATAGTCAAATCTATAGAATTTGGCGTTTTCTAAAAAATGAATGACGGAATCTCAAATTTAATTTGCCAAAATAGAAATGATTAACTGAAATAAAAAAATATTTGTCCCTTTGGCTGTGGGCAAATGTCCATAAGTGTTAGCTAAACTTGGCGCAAAGTAACGTCCAGTATCTACGTCATGCATTGTTTTTCATCAACAGAAGCTTAAATAATAAAGACGCCAACACTTTCTTTATCTTTTGTTCTAATCCAACTCAATATGAATGCCCCAAACTGCAAAAATGATAATTACTCAAATTTCAAACTAAAAAAAAAAAAGAATGCTTGAAATATCATATTGTTTCTCATTTCACAGATATTCCACTTAAAGAATGGACGAAAGTACAAAGTCTTGTCAAAACTGACACAAATTCAATAACTGCAATAGCATCAGTACAAAAGTATATCAACGGTCTTGAGAAAATCTCAATCCAAATGGTCAAGCATCCTTACGTACAAGACTTTGCAGGTAAAACCAAAAAATAGTTCGCAAATCTAGCCATCGAGTAAGGATTTAACTAAGTGGCGTCTAGAAGCTGAACAAGATCTATACAATAATAAACCTTCCCCACCTGTCCTCTAGCTTCATTTTCTAAAGCTACAATGTAACTAAGAGAAGATGATGTTGACTGAAGCAGTCCAAGTGGTTACTCGTTTAAGATTGTCTTACGTTTTGAGAAAGAAATGACTGAAAAAAAAAAAAACGCACACCACAACACGCCACAACTAAACTGCCTACGTAGCTAGTTCAAGTTACTACGTCACTACTTTACTATCGATGTATGAACTGGAGTGTAAATAGCAAAGCCCTTACTTTTGCGTCAAGTTTAGCTAACACTTATGGACATTTGCCCACAGCCAAAGGGACAAATATTTTTTTATTTCAGTTAATCATTTCTATTTTGGCAAATTAAATTTGAGATTCCGTCATTCATTTTTTAGAAAACGCCAAATTCTATAGCTTCACTGTATCAATTATTTATTTTACGCCATCATTTTGGTCAGCAGATAAGAGTAAATTAGCAAAGGTCCTTTTTTAGAAAAAAAGGTTACCTGCTTCCCTATACCCTAGGAATAACCTTGTGCAACTTTTGAGACCCTTTTCTATTGGAGTGTTACTGCACGCAACAAGGGATGAATAGTAAAAAAGATGCTGACTTACTCACTCTCTTTACTTTTATTTACTTAATGTTGATCTTTTCTAAATTATCCTTGAGGTGTGCTTTGTAGCTTGTAAAGAGAAAGGAAAGAATAAACTAAAAAAAAAAGGAGAGCTGCTGTACCCATGGGAACTCGTGTAACAAAATGCATAACAGCTGGCATATGATAGTTGATGGCAATTACTATGGGGATCTTTCTACAATGGGAGAGGCCAGAACAAAATAGAGCAAAAAAAGAACCGTTTAACCGCATTTCAGAGAAGGATTTATCAATCCTAACAACTAATTTAGTGCATGTATCCGTGGCAATATGAGCTATACAGTATTTGATCGTGAAGATCTTTGAAGAACCAGAGGAAAAATAATAAAACAAGAAACTACTAATAATTAACGGATTATTATTATATATATTAGCCTTGAAGGATGAGGCATAATTATTCTATATTTATATGTACATATATAGCATATGAGAGCAAAGATCGTATGGCTTAGACATCGACTAAAACATATCATAAAAGAGATAAGATTAGACTACTAAGAAAACTATATGAAAGGAAAATAGACTCAGAGTGTATCTACCGCATTAGGAGGTAGAGTGGAACGACAAACTATAAATTTTGCCTCCTCTCTCTTCGCTTTCAAAATTCAACCAGTTTCTCAAAATGAGCAAAAAGCCAGTTTTACACGGTCTTAAGTCTGATTTCACTCTTGACAGAAATACTTGTAACATTTTGAAAATTAATTCGATTTTCTCCTCATTACCAGCTGTAAATTGGAGTGACATAAATCAGCTAATCAGTTCTTATGTAGAGAAACATGAAAGTGATATAGTTGACGCAGATAAAGCATTTTCACAAATATGCAACTCTTTAAAAACAATTTGCAAGAAAAGGCGCAAACATTTAGCTCTTCACTCTTACTGTACTGATCTTCTAAGTTTTCTCAAAGAAAACCAAAATAAAAAGCATTTCAAAAAAAGATTTGCAAGCAAACTACATGAATTGGAAAGACAGGCTTTAGGTATTCAAGCGCGTCAAGAGGGCTACAATAATGGAATTCGATTAGCAATCATTGGCGGCAGAGAATATTCAAACACATTTGATAAAGAAATTTCAACTGAAAGAAGGGAAGAAGGTTACGAAATAGACTCAGTTAACAGCGAGAGAGAAACTGATCTTATTAAAAGCCAACAAGAAGCAGTTGAACACGAATATGAACCACTGTTGCATTGCAACGAAGGCCCTAATATACCAGATACGGAAACTAATTTTTTTTTTGGAAAGGTAGTATGTCACTTTCAGCTGTATTTTCCTTATTGAGCTAACCAATGTTCTATTTTTTAGAGAGAGCGTGATTGTTTTTATGCTAAAGTTGATAGCGGCAATAGACGTAAGAGAATCTCTGTAGGAACAGTTATCAAGCATGATGCTTTATTGAAATACGAGCTATTCAAAAAAGGAATTAGGTTAAATAGCTCTGAAAGAAAAAACACGAGGTAGGCATTATAAACTGGTATTTGAATTAATTTCATACGATCAGCTAAATAATTATATAGCACGGGGCTATCGTCTACTTTGGATTTGATAGATTTGACAGATAAAGGACAAGCCTGTAATTTTGAGCAACAGGAATGGCAAGAGATAAAGAGTACGCTGATGACCAAATACGCCAGCAACAAAAAATGTCATGTCCCTCAAGCGGTAGCTACTACCTGGAAAATCATCACATCGGTAAATTGATAGTGGTTTTTTATTAATTAATGAATTAAAAAGAAAGCTTACTAAACCATTTCTTTTCACTGTAATAAAGCTATCACAACGAGACAATGGATTCAAACTTGGAAAAAAATACATCACAAAACTAGAGGAAGCACCAGAGTACAAACCTTTTTTAAAATACTTACGTGTCTTACAAGTTTGGTAAAGAGTCTATAACAAACAGTGAGCTTGCGCACATATGTCTAATACTTTTACTTTTTTTTTTTACTAGCTTGAATATAATGGAAGACAATCCAAGGCTATTGGAGAAGAAATACGCTAGTCGTTTTACTGAATACGACTATTTAGGAAAAGTTTGGAGTCCTTTGTTTGACTCAATCTTGGCAATGAACGGTTCGACAATTAGATTGAAAAGGTTTTCATCTGAAGCTTAATAAAACGCTATTATAAGCATACTGATACCGTATATATGTAGTGGAGAGAGCATAAATAGCATCAGCACCGAAAACAAGAAAGAGCAATATGAATTAAGCAAATCGTTAAAGGGGCTTAAAATTGACAAGATTCATTTACGACACAAAAAATGAATACGATATCGGTGCTGGTGAAGCAGCCAAGACAAACGGTGATGATAAACTTTTGAGTGACCTCGGAAAAGTTATTAGAGAATCAAAAGATGTATTAGATGGTCTTCTAAATATCACAATGGAAGATAATACTGCGAAGTCGTTGTCTGCGTGGTTTGTGCAAATTTGTGGTCTCCAAGGTGAAATAGCATCTGTTCACTTAGCTTTTAATGATTTGTATGTGGCTATACCACAGGGGAAGCTGAAGCTCCCTACAAGTATTGCAACAATGGGCAATTTTCTGGACACTTTCAGCTCTATGCTATTATTTGTGGTAAGCAATGTATAAAAAAACTAATAAAAAGTATGGCAAGCTGGCTTTCCCTATAATTTTTGTAGTCAAAATTAGAAAAATATGCTATTGACATAAGGAGCTCCATGGGTTTTACGTTCAATAGAGCATGGCCATTAATTGACGGCCATGAAAGATCAGAATGGATGAGACCGACCTGGTACTCCCCACCCCGTCAGCAACAAGCCAAATCGCAACTGCCTTTCAATTTGTTTGGAAGAGTAGCATATTACAGTGAATCTGAAGAAGACACTAGATCAGGAGCGGAGAGCGATAGATTTGAAGACGAAGATGCAGACGAATTTGGTTGAGTTAGAAGAAATGATGGCTGGTTCAACATCCACTCGAGAACTTTTAGTCATATTCATTACAAAAACCCGAATAAAATGAATGGATAAATACAATGACTAGTACACTTATCCAGTGATTTTTACATAAAATCGTATAGTATATTATTTAGAGATACGCGAAAGATTCAAAAAATAGTTAAATATGTAAGTAATGAAAAAAGACTATACGGCCTAATAATCAATGGAATCAGCCATAGAACAAACAAATAAAATGCTCCCAACAATTAGCGTAATAGACACTTTGGCATATACAATAAATTAAATCATTTTAGTACATTACTTATGCTATACAGTATACGGTACGAAAGCAGCTTTTTTATTAATTAAAACAAAAAATTGGAAGCAATGAAATGATTAAATAAACCAAAAGCTGTTGCTCAGAGTGCATGTAATGGAACGAAGAGCAATTAATTCATCTCGTAAATACCGTAAATCTTGGCACCATGATAAAGAATACAGCATTTTGAAAGGAGCTCGTGGCTCCAGGCTTGACTTTTAGATAAACGTTTGAAAAAATCGACGGAAAGGTGTTGGAGTTTGCATTCATTTAATTTAAGACATACAAGTTGTTGATATTCGATCGAAAACCTGAAGAGGAAGAACTCCAAGCGGAAATAGAAGGACAGAAAGACTTTTGTTATTTTTCAAACAGCGTTATATCGACAGCAGCAGCAAACTAGTTCTGATCAAGATTCCTGGCAGCAAGTGGGCCAGTGTGCATGAAATGATTCCCCGTAGAACAGGTCCATTGAGTAAACAAACGCCTGTATTAGACAGAAAATTGAAAAAAGTTAGAAATTTAAATCTTTATGACGCAAATGATACTTCCCATATGTTAATATATTGTCTCATCGGCATGTGATTTCCGTGTATGATTGCAGAACGTGATTGACCAAGCTTTACACTTTACAATAAAGCAACCGCCAGCTAGTAACATCTCCACCCATAGGGAAAGGTAACGAAAGATGCTTAGGGCAAATTATTACCATCAACCAGGTTGGAGTTAAAAACTGTAGTTCAAACGTCTAAGCTATGGAAACAAAGACATGCGGTACTAATGAACAGTTGCAATAACAGCCAATGTCAACAGGATTTATGAAGGATTACAGGGCCTTGAAGTCACGATAAAAAAAACCAAAAGACAAAGAAAAAAATTCATATACTCATAAATAAAAAAGATGCTGACGTTAGTCCTGGAATTGAATGTTTACCACCATGTATTAAGCATGAAAGCACCGTCAGCTCTCTTTTTTCCCTTTCTCATTAAAAACCAAGTATTACAAAATGAGCTTTCAAATTTTCTATGAAGACAGGCACGGTAATGCAGTTGATCATTACGGTAGACCTGAGCCTATGGACTACATCATTGATGAAGAGCGATATGCTTTAGAAGCAGTTAGTTCACACACTCAGTATTTGTATAATCAGCCTCAAGAGAATAATTTCGATGTAGGCTCTGTGGCAGATGAAAATGCAAAAGATGACCCAGATGTTTGCATGAAGGAGGCGTCGAGTAAGCGAGCGTACACACTCTATACGGATCAAGACAAAGTTAGATTCTTTAAACTGATGTTTGAGAAAGTTATGAGTGCTTCAGCTGCTGCGAAACAATTAGGTATTCATGTTCGCACAGCTCAAAGATGGGCTCAAATGTACAAAACGGATCCTGATAGTATTTTTATAAAGCATGAGATAACCGGTCATTCGCGTATACTTCATGAAGAACATAGGTGAGTTATCTTGGAGTACATAGATGAGAATCCTTCAGCCGTCTTGGAGCAAGTATTGGAGCGACTACCTCAAAAGTTTCAGGATCTCAAGGTCTCTAGAAGCGCTGTCTACACTTTTGTAAGGACTGAATATAACTTGTCATCCAAAAAAGCCCGATTTTAGCCTGTAGATAGGAAGAATGAGGAAAAAGTACAGGAGCATTTCGACTGGGTTCGTAAGTGGGAGTGTACGGACATGGACTTTAGAACTAATTGCGTCTTTCTCGATGAGTCTACATTTCATATTAATTTAAAACGTAGTATGACCTGGTCAAAGAAAGGACTGCCTGCTGTGGTCACTTTAAGGCCTTCTATCAGCTTTCTCGTCTCTTTGAACATCATCGTTGGACCGTCTTCAATTGTTTTCCTCTCCGGCGCTCATAGTCTCTTTGTTACGTTACCATCGACAGTAAGATTTTCTGCCAAAACATTCTGGGAATTCGATGGTCTAATGCTGTCGATAAACTGGACTACTGGCGCCGAGTTGTCGACCTTGATTCAAATGCCCTCAAGCCGCAAGAAGATGGACAACTTAGATTCCGTGGCATTATTCAAACTGATGACATTGGTGTCAGTTTTCAAGAAGAGGTTCGACAGGCAAACAAGATACACGGCAAGGTTCACAGTGGAGTATGAAGCTATTATGAAGCTCTTGACGGGTAATGAGATAATTCTCACTTTGCTTCAGCAATATCGAAACTTGATCTTTCAATTGTAAAATTAATTCGTAAGTGAAGGCTGTAAATTTTCCTACAGTGCATGCTCTTGCACTTTTGAAGAAGGATGACGTTTCCGAACAGAACTTGATGTATATTGAAACTAATACAATTCCCTTTACACTGGCAAAAGAAATACATATCATCATCTCTTGCTTCAAGTGTCACGAAATTAAATTTCATAATCCCAAAATAGCTATCTTCACCCTCATCAGCTATAACCTCAGTAATTTTAAAGTATTATAAGAACTACTCTTAGTAATAAAAGAATAGTTCAGTTTTACTGCATCCTCAACCTTTTAGTATTTGATCTTATTATAAAGGAATTTTTCTGAGTATGGAGATGTCAGCAGAACGCCTTAGGTTTATTATAGTCTAGAATGAATTATGTGGCACTTATGGATACACCCTTGCTGCTCCTCTTAAAGATGGTTCAGACATTCATCTTAACCCGTCTACACACCTTCGTCAACCACTCCTTACGCTTACTATATATATTGACCTTCTTTAAGATTATAGTATCCATGCAATGCGTTCCCTTTCGATAAATTATGCTATGTTTCGTGAGCATATATAAGGCTATGATGGAAATTTTTGGTTAGTTGGTCTACATGGATGTCAGATAAATACATCCATGCTTTTCAAGTATAAATAGGGGCTCGCAATTCATTCTCATCCATTTTCTTTACCTCTCTCTTTATCATACACTAGTTGAAAAATGAAGGTTATTTCTGCTGTTATCTTTGCTCTTCGCTCTTTTATGGTCACATCTACTGTTGAAGTCTACCGCTTAGTAGACTTTTACCAAAGCCGTAACTGCCATTCTGATATAATCGATGACAAGTTTTGATTCTGCCTTCGTGTTTGCTTTACTTATGATCCCAAATGCAATGAAGGTTGGGAGTCAGTAAAACAGGGTCCCTGCTGGTTTTGTTGTAAAAAAAAAAAAAGATTTGAAAGACGTAAAGACTTATGAAAAGGGGCTATCCAATTTTCTTTTAACCTTTTGCTACTGAGAACACAAATAGTTTGTGGATGCTGTTCATTTTTTGTGCTTATGGAGTGTGCAATGGTTTTGTTGTAAAAAAAAAAAAAAAAAAAGACGAAGACTACAATTTCATGAAGCCATAAGTACATGCTGCTCTTTAATATTAGAGTATACGCCCTTTCTTTCCATAACTATGCGCAATCATCTTTTTTGTATTTCTATAGCCTATGGATAGGTAAAGGGGCATCGCCTACTTCTTAATAAGATAAAGTCCTTTAATTTTATCCTTTTTGTATGTAAAGTTGAATGAAGTGTCGTAGGGAGGTCAGTAAACTGTCAAAAAATATCGAGTTCACCGGAAATTCGTGCAAATGTCTCAATGTATATAATAATAAATGTTATAAGTATCACAGACTAAATCTTTATTTATGCTGTAATCAACAATAGAATTAGCACATCAAAAGAATAAATCCAATATTTAATTGAGCGTCCGAGTTGCATTTATACCATTCTCAGCGTGTATTCACTATAGTGTTAATGCCGATGCGACAGTAAGAAAAAAGAAGGGAAAAGACGGAACTGAACTGAATGAAACTGTGGTTATTATTTATGTACTTTACGCATCACTGATAAAAGACATACAAGGAAAAAATAATAATAAAAGTTTTCGTTACATTTATTACGGCAACCTGGTGTACATGAAATACTATCAGAATCTGGATACATTTATGCTCAAAAGTAAAAAGAGGGAGATCACGAAAAGATGGTATTGAAGAATATGAAAAATATGTGTATAGGTATCAGGAGCGTACTGAAGCACATGGATACGCAGCCTTTCTTCAACAATTGCCTGCTTCTCAGCAAAGACGAGATGAAGATGTTTTATATTATCAAAAAGATAGGTCAATACTTTTAGGACTCTTTTATTCGATGATATAAAGCTCCCGTTAAAAGAGTATTTATAGTCAATGATTTGAAAGTCTACTACATAACTTGGATCTATATACTTAATGAATTTACTTGTAGTTGATTACGATTCGAATTCATTTGTCAACAACACCATGTTGTCAAAGGGGTCATCGCCAGGGATCTAGCTTATGGATGTGCTTATTTTACTGTTGATTACAACGGGAGAAATCCCGGAAGGAAGCATTTAAGTGTGTATGAAGGCTCAAGAGGTTCAAGTGGAACTTACATTGTCTAGTTGTTCAACCTAATTTAGTTGCGTCTGTCCTGGCTGATCGAGTGAATATACAAACGGCTGGATAAGGACTGGGAATATGTCATATTGACTTTTTTTCACTCACAGCGAAATGCTGGGGTTAGAAAAGGGTGATCTTTACATGTTACGTTATATTGATGTCAGATTTTCTAAGCTTAGGTCAAGTGAGACTTGTATAAATTCTACCTCAGATGGTTCTTTTTTCTCTTTTTCTTGTGATAAATTGTACATAGTTCATATATTACATACATCTTTACATATGAACGATTCAACCAATAAAAACGTGAATACTGGTATATATATAAAAATATACAAAAGAGTGGCGTAATTGACAAACATATACGACAGAGCATTATCCAATCGGACAAGATGCTTGGAATCGTAGCAAAGAATCAAGAGAACATCCCGAACTTTATTCTACTGGCTATGGTACCGTAGATCGTGAATGGTCTAATGAAGAAGAAGAGACAAAACCACAGAGCAAGTCAACAAAGCAAAGAAAGAGACCTGAGCGATCTGAATCCAAAGAAGGCTTTGGACATACTGTACCTCATCAACCTTCACCAAGATCCGTCAAAAGGGATTTGGATAATATTGGCGCATGAAAAATAAAAAACATCGTTTGATTTTTGAACATCCGATAAATATCATGCAACCCATTTAAGCTTTTTTTTATTCTTTTTCTTTTTATTCTCACTTTATCATAAAACATGTCTGATACTTCCGGAACTGAAAACTTGCCTCCACTTACCAAAAAGGACACCTTGATTCATCATGAAGAACATGATCGAGAATTAACTCGTGTGGTCATGGTCTGTCTTGACCCTGTATCAGCTCAGGTCACTTTTGACTGGGCATTAGATAACTTTATCGTTCCGCAAAAGGATTTGGTAAGTTAAAAGATAGAGTGTGTGTATATGCATATCAACATGTGAAAGGTCGTACTGGTTCATGTTCGTCAAATTGATATACCCGTTGCACCATATATCAATACAAGCAGTTATATGGATGATATGGCTGAAGAGAGAAGACAAGAAAGTCATAATCTATTGAGATATTATGCTTCTGATTTGCATAAAAGAAAGGTAAAGGTTTTGTACACACGGAAACCATGTCCTTTTCTGACTTTTTCTTTGTCAGATTGCTTGCAAGGCCATATCAATGGTAGGAGATCCAAAATCCGAGTTGTTGCGAAAAAGTAAAGAGATAAAGGCAGATGTCGTCTTGATGGGCGCTAGAAAGATGGGTGCTATCAAGAGGTAAAATCAAGAACAAAAAAACAAAAAAATACATGTATATTAACAAATGTTTTCAGAACCATATTGGGAAGTGTGAGTGATTATATCATACATAATGCGCCATGCACTGTTATCGTGACCAAACTGTTGGATGCAGAACACAGTGAAGAACGCCGTAAATCGATCCAAACATTGACGTCTCAATAAAACCATATTATTGTACCACTTTTTTTTATACATATATAATGCAATTTTCCTCTTTTGGTGAGTTTCAACTTCAGGAGAATAATAACAGGATCACTATGATGTCAGTGTTTCTTCCACAGACCTTTTTACATAATTTTATCCAACATTATCCTTTCTTCTTTTTCTTTTTCCCTTTATATTTTTCTCATCCACCAGATACCACAAGGCAATGACAAATACAATAGATGCAATATCAACACAAGGTAACGAACCCAATGTTTCATCATTTTTATTAAACGAAAAGATAGATCACCCATCCATCATGATGCAAGATCATGCTGAAAAGAGGCCGAAGGTAGACAAAATGGCGAGCTCAGTGGACTTTCAAGATACAGACAAAGAAGGCAAACCAACGATCTACTTGTTTATCTTTGTCAATCCACTCTCGGGCGACCAAAAGGGAGGCGACTTGGTGGACTTGCCTATTCAGCATTTCAGACTGCGTCGATTTCCTCAAGCCCAAGTCGAGATCCACAACATCTTGAACGATAAGGATCGAAATCTCGGTATAGAGAACATTCGATTGGTTCAATCGATGGTAGCCTATGGTAAAGTACCACCTGTAGCTGAAGATACGACAAAGATGGACACTAACGCAGGTAATATATAAAAGGACATGCTCAAACCTTTTGAACCCATGTGTTTACGTTTATCTAGATGTCGGTCAACTCTCTCGTGCTGCACAATCGAGGCAAATTCATGTTTGGAGCGCAGGTGGAGATGGCACTGTGATGAGTGTTTTTGAGTTGCTTGTTTCGCACAAGATTAATCTTGACCTGATCTTTTTTTCATGTAAGTTACTGTCATTTATCATGAGGATATGACGTTGACTCTTTTTGTAGGTATACCTTTTGGCACAGGTAACGACTTTAGTCAAGTGCTCGGCTGGGGCCGTACCATTCCGAAAAAGAATGTCGTTGGTTACAAGTTACATGCCCTTGAAGATTTGATCGCGGATCGACTCGAAAAATCAGAAGCGGCAAGACTAGATATATGGCAGGTCACAATGACTTCATACCCTTCTGGCTATGTGCGTGAAGCAGGGCCCAAGGAACGTCGTGATGGCCATGACGTGGCTGAAGTGAAGGCGCGCAATCAGGAACGAAACGAGATGGTGCGCAAGATGAGCAACTATATGTCTATCGGTGTTCAGGGCTACGTCGGTAATGGATTTGAGGCACATCGCGCAGGCAATCGGTTGGCAAATATGTTTGTTTATGCACAAGAGAGTTCCAAATGGGTGTTTTGGAGAAGATTTCCTGATGTGAATCAGTTCATTCAGTCTATTAATCAAGGAAACCAAGTCCTCCTGGACTGTCCGTTACCAGATGAAAAAAAAGACAAGAAAAAATCAAGTGATGTACCTGAGATGGTAAATTGTCCGATTGATTTTGTAGTTCAAAATATACCACATATATGGTAATAGTGTAACTAGGAAAAAAATCTACAATATTAAATCCACTTACTTAGGGGACGTGAGGTTGATCTTTGGGGAGAGGCGCAGTCTGGATTAGAATCAGTCGTCAACAGATCTGGTCCTACAGACCCTGCCAACTGGCTACCTCAGCGAGCCAATGATGGTCGTTTAGAAGTCATGACCATTGAAAACATGGTGAGTTATTTGAAGAAATTGGCCAATATCCGCAACCATGTATCTCGTATTGGTCAATTTGAAACGCCCTTCGCCATCCAGTTTAGGCCACCCGAGGTGCATGAAAGCGAGCTTGCAAAAATGAAAAAGACCAGTTGGACAAAGAAGGCTCAAGCGATGATCAAGGATAAAGCACGACACAAGTACGAAAAGAGAAATGTGATATGTATTATGTGTGATGGCGAGTTTTATGAGATCAAAGACCCCAAGACGATTGAGTTTAAGCTCTACGATCAGATCTGGACGTTGGGTCGTAATGAAGAGGAAAAACAGGGCCGATTGGTCAAAGATGAACTTGATGCAAAGCAAGATCAACAGTAGAAAAAAATATAGATAATGCATTTTTATTATATTATAGCTTATAATCTATTAACTAGAAGACTAATGAATAAAAAATAATGTATTATTCATTTTATACTTACCGAGACGTTAAGGAACGCACTTCAGTTATAGATAGCGCATTAAATCCAAGAGCACCGTTAGTCTTTTGAAGGTCTTTTGATGGGAGGAGGACTTTCATTGTCGTGTTTTGATTTGTAAAGATACCATATATATTTAATGCACTGTTCACATCGCGATTCCAAACCGTACCACAAGAATCACACTTGAGGGCAGAGTGTACTCTTCGCTTTGATCTAACAATGAAGATATTATTTAATTGTTGAGATTTGCATTTATTACAGATCTGACTCGTTAAGTACTCGTCAACATAAACAAATTTGGTATCCCCGTTGGATTGTTTGCATTTTCGTTTGATTTCTTCGGTAATACATCTAGTAGGTGCAGTTCGTTTTCCTTTCATACTTGAACAAAAAGAGCCATTTTCGAACGTAATGATCCGCTTCCGTTGAGAAGAGGAAGAGAGGTCAGCAGGAGATAGAGGAAGCGTATGTTTATATGACATGTCTGCTATAAATCTTGCAAATGCAATATCATTTTGGTTCAAAAGGCATGTTAAACGCATATTCTGCGTAAGTCTCAAGAGCTAGAGCCTTGACCATAAAAATAATGTTACCAGTAGTACAAATGATTGCATTTTTTATAATACGATTTATACATAAGAATTCGCTTTTATCATAACATCTTTTGCACGTGAATAATTAATTTTATCCGTAGATTTCCTATTTGAACTAATCTGAATAAGCTGTTGGACTTGAATCGGTATTAAACACCTCCAGCTCTTGTTATTTCATATGAGACATCAGCTTCTAATCGAAGGATATATTAGAAACACAATGTTCTGCAAATCTAACTGTAAGTACTCGCTTGAATAGAGACAGGATAGAGTTAACTTTATTTTCGTTATATATTATTGTAAAATGTAAAAAGCGTACATAGAGCATAGGAAAAAGGAGAAAGGTAAATAAATCTAGCTATTCAAGCAATAGATGCTCATTTAAGAGTATCGATACTTGCGAGACAATTTTTAGCAATAGGGAGGAAGGGAAGGAGTGTTCTGAATAACTGATTGCCAGTGCGAGGACCATAATAGCCATAATGTAGTCGAGACAATAGTGACCATGGGCTGAACTTGCGAGAGATTGACGAAGCGAGATGGTTTTAGAATACGTAATATAGTGAGCATATGTGCAAGGTGTGGGCGATTATTGACATAATAATGTTGCAGGAAAGATTGTCATATTGGGCGTTTGAGAGGGCAAAGAACCAAAAAATCTTTAATACTTTTGTCTTAAAATTATACGTCTTCTCCAGTACTATCTATATCCTCTTGTTCGTCTGGTTCGACCGGAAAATCAGAATCAGAGTACGATCTTACAATAGATATATATTCATCAATATTGATTGTCTTTTCCTTTGATAAGTTTTTTTTTTTTTTCTCCCGTTGTTATATTGTTCATGTCATAGTTCGTTGCCTTACTGAAAAAGACCAGAAGAGAAGCCAAAGCAAAAATTAAGTAGACATTCTCTAAAAGCGTAACTAGGACAGTTTTAACTGGTCTCACTTGCCTCAACCAAAGTAAGTCCATCTAGCAGTGCCTTCACTGCGCCGCTCTTAAGTTCACGATTTTTACTTGCGTAATTGAATGAAGATAATCTTTGCACTGTGTATACCTCCTTGTCAATGATATTCATACCGTATACTATACAAGATAAACCCATTGTTTGAACCAAAGAAGAAAAAAAAAAAGCAAGATGAATAGCAGATGCTGGAATATATGGCATGCACTTCAGAGCAGCGTTCAAGCGAGCCTTGGTTGTAAGAGCAGACTTAGGAAAATCGAAATAGACTTTGCCAAATGTTATTGCAAACTGTCGAGCAAGTTCTTCAGTCAAAGTGTCTAAGGCTTCAGCATTGACATCTTTAATAATGACTTAAAAATCCAAGTTGAAATGCAGATTCGACAAAGATAAGCAAGCAGACGTGATATCATCTCTGTAGCTTTTATTAGCGTGCACATCCTTATCTATGAATACGGCTTATCACTTACCACTGAACAAGATACTGACTTGGATCAAAGAATAATCCTGTTACTGGGCCCCAGAACTTTACGAGGAGCGACATCTCAGAAATCTGAGAGGCAGCAGTAAATATAATCTGTTTATTTACAATTTGGTCAAAGGGAAGCACTCATTCACCAGAAAATACAACAAAAATTAGATTAAAACTACGGACGATACCTCTACACATTACCTATGATGTCACCCAACAAAACTTTTCACCATCTTAGTTTATTTCTTTTAAAGAAGAAAGAGATAAAAAGATCAACAAAGAACCAAGATCAATCACGTGAAAATCTCACTGGAGAGCTTTGCACGTAGTGCCTAGAATAAGAAGCGTTCGTGTCATTAGTCTATTTTTTGGTGCATGTAGCGTTGGCGTTTTTGAGTTTGGCATTTTTATTTGCTGAATAAATCTTTTACAAGTATTAAAACAGCTAATCATTGCTACTTCTACTGTTCAGCGTCCCATGGATACTCCTAGGTCTAAGGCGCGAGTATCATAGCACATTTGCTTAGGCGTAGAAACTAGTTCTGTGTGAAACGATTGATGGATAGTACTTGTGGCTCTTCCTTACAGTTTTCTTTGTGTGGTTTGCATAACTTAGAATCTGTAACTTGAAAAGGCGATGCTAGCTTTCAAGCGAACACTACTAGACATAATGACCATTACGATCGCTAATGGACCGATTCTATTGCTTTGCCTTTGTTGTATCTACCTCTTGAGAAATGACTAATAGTCACTATGGTGTATCATTATTCTGTATTACAAGAAGAGAACAGCATGTTTTTTCTCTTCAGCTTCGACTATTTTATGCAAACAAATATAACAACAGCATTCACGCAACAAGCCCAATTTAATTGGCCAATAAAAATATTGCTTAGGATCTACAATTTCAGTATATATGCTCTATTAGATTAGTATCCTTTTCACTCACCACAGCTCTCCTTTCGCCCATCACCCATAAATCCCAAGAACAATTTTTGAACTTGCCCCACTAGGGTTTAAAGAAATAAAGTAAATTGTTTAACCAGTGTTTGTGAAAAGTGGTTAATTTATTTTCCCAAAAAAGCGAGTAGAGTTTTCAAACTATCGGTAAAATGAGAATGGAAGCACTGTATTTTATTTAAAATACCTACAAATAGTAATAAATAGCTACAATGCATTGTGCGCAGTAATGAGCTTGATCGTTGGAAGTTATTTCCCTTTTGAGGAAAAAAAAAAAAGTAACCCGGTCCCTCCGCTCTCACCCCCCTGGTTTGGCCGTTCCTTATTGCCCTTCATCATCCGTTCCTAAAGTTTTTTCCCCGCATTTTATTTTGAATACTTCTTTTTATTTCTTTTTACTAATAAACTCCCCACTCTTTTCCCTACTCTTTTCAGTATTAAAAGGAAAGCCATGTCTATTGCTTTGCAAACCTTGAAGACTTCCATCAACAAGCGCTGGGTTCCTGTCGCTGCTGTAAGATAAAACATAATGATTACCCCTCGACAACATTAACATGCATTTTAGCCTTTAGCTCGTTCTTTCAACACAAGCTCTTCCAACATGATGGCTTCTGCTGATACCAAGCAGCCTAATTACAAGACTTTTGAAATTTACCGTTGGGTAAGAGAGAGAAAATAGATAAATGTAATTGCAACTCATTAACCTTCGTTCACTAGAACCCTGACAAGCCCACTGAAAAGCCCGAGTTGAAGACTTACAAGGTTGATTTGAACTCTTGTGGCCCTATGATTTTGGATGCCCTTATCAAAATCAAAAATGAGCAAGACTCTACCTTGACTTTCCGTCGTTCCTGTCGTGAAGGTATCTGTGGTTCTTGTGCTATGAACATCGAAGGTGGAAACACATTGGCTTGTATTTCCAAGATCGACCGTGATACATCAAAGACCACCAAGATTTACCCTCTTCCTCACAGTAAGTACTGTATGTTGTAGATGACTCTATCTAAACGATGTGTTTATAGTGAACATTGTAAAGGATTTAGTACCCGACTTGACTCACTTTTACAAACAATACAAGAGCATCGAACCTTATCTCAAGCAAAAGACACCTGTCACTGACGGAAAAGAAAATTTGCAATCTATTGAAGACAGAAAGAAGTTGGATGGTTTGTACGAGTGTATTCTTTGCGCCTGTTGCTCCACTTCCTGTCCTTCTTACTGGTGGAACCAGGAAGAATACCTCGGTCCTGCCGTCTTGATGCAAGCTTATCGTTGGATGATTGACTCTCGTGACCAATTTGGTGCTGAGCGTCGTGAAAAGCTTCAAAATAAGATGTCTCTTTACCGTTGCCACACCATCATGAACTGTTCCAAGACTTGTCCCAAGGGATTGCAGCCTGGTACTGCTATCGCTAAGATCAAGTTGATGATGGCTACGGAATAATAAAGTGTAGAAAATATATACGTGTCAATGTTATTTCTTTAAAGAGAGTCTGGCATGCATATACAAAAGAGTGTTTTATGAATAAAATTGTCCTTTATTGACATTTTGATCTAATAAATCCTAGCCATTGGAAATAGCTCATACCTGAGCTTGCTGTCTGTTGATTTGCTCCTGCATTTGTTGGCCCAGTAGGTTGACGGTCTTCTAATAAATGACTCAGAAACTTGCTACGTAGCATTGGATCGTCATCTTCTCTAACAATGTAAATTGAAGGATAGTATGTGATTTGTCGTTTGGTTCTTAGCCAATGAATCATATTGTTTAATCTATCAGATATAGGTGATTTTATGTGTGGTAAAATAGCCACCTACACATGTATTATTAGCAGGAGTTTTTTTTCAATACACATATATTTAATTTACCTGACCAGACTTCACTTCTTGTATAGTAGAAACGCCTAGCAAGTCTTTACATAGCTGAGGAACGGCTTGCTTTCCAATCCATATGAATATGTTTTGTCCATCTTCTAACAAGTAGCAGCCATGGGGTTCTAACTTTTCACTAGATAAATTGGCATTGGGTGGAAAAACAAGTTTGCCTGTGTTTCCGTCTAAGGTTCCTGCCTATGGTTATTTAGTATTAGTTTTCTTTTTCTTTTTTTTTTTTTTTGCTTTTTACCAGCTGAGGCATGTTGTGAATGGAATAAAAGTTGGGGTGAACTAGACGTAACCATGCTTCGATGGGAATGGTGCGTAATAGTATAGCAGACTGAGTACGCATATCAGGAGGAATAATGGCTGCATCATTGAATGCGTCCTAAAATATACATTAGTACTGCTAGAATTGTAACAGTTATGCCACTTACAGATTTAAGCAATCCTAGCACAAGAAGTGGGAACAGGCTTAACTGACGACATAGTGTCAAATGAGATGGTGCGCCTTGCACGCCTAGTACTTCTTTTGTATAGGCCATACAAATATCTATTGTCTGTTTTGACAAATAGTCTCTGGCATCGCGTAGTTTACCGTTGGCTCCTTTATCAATAGCTATATATACTCTCTAGTTAAATAACGTGTCATTTTATCGAGGAGGACTATTCTTTACCTTCATGACATAAAGCGCGAGCAAGAACAACTTGATCCACAGACAAGTACAGTTCGCTTACACTCTTTGCCACAGGAAGGCACAAGTTCAATACACGAATACGGCGTTCTCCATTGTACGTGGTATAAAGCAACGCGGTTTGGAAATAGACATAAGATGACTGAATGTCTTCTTCCATACCTAATTCGACGCAGTAAGATTGATCACGAGGCACGTTGGGTAGCGCCATGATATCAGGTACACGGGTGGTAAAGTTACCATGGAATGATTTACAAATGATACCCTCTGAGCAACGTGTACGCATGACAGCTTCTAATCCAATCTTTTCAGATAAAAGAGAAATCACTTCTTCCTTTAATCGAACACTTTCTGCCTGATTACCAGCCTGGAAACCAGGATAAAAATGCGTCTGTCCACCGGTGAATCGGGGTATGACATCTATAAAATAGAGGATAAATACTTTTTGCTTTGGTTAGGTGTATATATAATATTACTTAGAGTAGCTACATCCGCAAACTGGTTGCCAAAGACAAACATATCCGCACATACTTGAGATTTGGTGCATTCTCCTGCAAAGATCTTGTAGAATGTACTGGATGCGGTTGTCAAGGGGCTGTCCAAGGCTGACTTGGTGCTGTCGGCCTTGGGCTTGATCACGCCTTCTCCAATATTAGGCAAACTTGCTTGAAAGCAAATGATTTTGCCTCCTGTAGGTGACTACATGAAAGCATTAGGTTTTTCTCTCTTTCTCTTTTTTGCATTTACCAGTAATTTACGCGCCGCTTGCAACGCTGGTCCTAAGCAATTGGAGGGAGAGTGAGACTGGTTATGCATTGTTTTCATCTTGTCCAGTAACTGATTTATAACGCCTCTAGCTTCTACAAGGTTGACAATCAAATCAGATGCCATACGAGGCAAATAAACATCTTGTAGATCACCAACGACGAGTACTTCTGGTTCTGATCCGAGCAACTTATAAAACCCAATAGCATTATCTACCGTAATGAAGGCAACCAGAGCACGCCCGTCTTCATTCGGAATTTTGTCAAGGGATTCCTTAATAGCATCAGCAACTACACTGACCATGCCTGTTTGTACAGCCTGAAAGCATACATCAATCACAAAGACATAGGCTGGTGGTTGTGGTGGTCGGATGATGTAATCTGCTGGTGCAATAAAGTCCACACATCCATAATTCAACTCGGGTCGACTATAGCGATCTACATGTTGTTGTTGTATGACATCCCAATCAAATTCCTGTGGTACTAAAGACATATTCATTAGATCGATCTTTACAACCCCTCTCTTGTTTTTTACCATCGTTATCCAAACCACACATATTACAGGTCCATTGTAAGGCGCCGGCAGTAAAGCGAACAAAGGGGTTAATGTAAGTTTTACACCGAGAACAACGGGCTACGGTTGTATCAGGAACAATAGGAACCTACACATGCTTAGTTCACTCGACTCTTGATACAGCAACTTTACCTTTTCGGATGAGCTCAAATAGGGTTCCAACACGAGAGCTAAAGGAAGCTTTGATTTTTTGTGTAATGCTCTTGTAGAAGGGAAAGCAGTGACAGTTGAGCGAATGAAGCGAGAATCAGCTTGGGATACTCCTGAATTGGTTACTGAAATCTAGAGATGAAACAAAGAGTCATTTATATATATAACACGTGTTTAGTGTTCTTAATGAGTTTACATTGGAAGGTAGATTAGCAACAGGAGGTGGACGATGCAAATCTTCAATCAACGGAGGCTGTCCAATCAATGCCACATCTTCTCTTGCAACAGACTGATTGTTGTTGTACATGGACATGTTTGCCATGCCTGTCATTACCTGATTATAACCCGCGTCGTAGCCTGTTGTACTTTGAGGTACTGGTGAGTTATATATCGGATATGGCTGCTGTTGTTGAACTGATGGTTGCGCCAATGGTTGAACTGATGGCTGAACCAATGGTTGAGGTGCTTGAGGGATGGTTTGTGGATAGGCCACCCGAGGGTAATGTCTCTTTGCTTTTCGATTCGCATTGTCTGTAGTCTGTTGTGGCGATGGAGGCATAGACTGTTGCTGCTGTGGACTAGGTGTAAAGTACGAATTGGGGTTCATTCCAGTCACAAAGTGGAAAGAAGAAGGAGAGGGCACACAAGAAAAAAAATTGGAATTCAGTATCTATTGCTGTTGTGTAACTTTATCTGATGTGCATGAAGAGAGAATGATATTTATTTCCCTGACAGCAATATTACTTTATACGCTCCACTATATAAGCCAATCTGGTACAAAGATCCAAGTAGGAATAAGTATGCATAATATTGTCAATGAGCAAAAAAGAATTCAAATTATACACCAAATGTAATTTATACGCTTTTTGATGTGAGCGAAAATCGCTTCATCTTAGACTAAAATTGAAAAAATGAAAAGATCTGGTCTCAGCTTTTGCCTCTCATATTTTCTTAGAAACAATTCTGGTCAATCAAGGCTACATCACTACTACTATTATATTAACTAGTCACTCGGAATACTACGGTACTTGATTATTAACCTATAATATTACATTACTGATTTAAAGAGTAATATACATTACACGAGCTCTTGGAACTTCATTTATATAAACGCATAACATAATTTTATTTAATAGAAACATAACTTTGAATTTCATTTAATCTTGAAGCTACATAACCTGATAAATCAAATCCAATTGATTCAAACGAGAAAGGAAAAGCACAACTCTATTCATGTTGCTTACCAAAAACAATATCTTCCCCGGAAGAAGACACATATTGGTCATTGGTCTTTTCGACAAGCTCTGTGATATTGCTCTGAATTTTTTTTGTTATCCTCAATTTTTTTTTTTTTTTTCATCTTCTTCCCAATCCACTCTTACGGAGGAAGATGCGCGGAATCTGTGCTGGAGATGCTGCTACCTTCTGATGCAGAGGAATCCTCTCTGTAACAGGTACTTAGCATAGTTGGCTTGACCAAAATACCATATTATTCTTCTGTGCAGTCTGCGGCATTAGTTGGATGGCTTCAAAGTCCCAAGTGACGATCCCCTGTAGAAAAGTAGTCCGTTATTAATATATAATGAACATATTAAATGACATTTTATACTTACAGCTAATGAAATGACAGCGACTAAATATTCAGCGATGCCAGCACCATTATTATCAGAAAGAGGGATAGATACTTCTTTTAAGCAAGTATGAATAATTATCCCATTTATAATCTTCCTCCCCTTATGCGCAGATTTAGCTTGTTGAAGTGATATGACAAAGTGCACAAATGCTGGATGCATTCTTGGTAAGGCAGGAAATTAGACCAGTGACGGAGTGTGCTTTCTCTTGTCCTTGTTCGACACTTTGCTTGTAGGTTTGTCTTTCACAGAAGAACACGTGTTCAATTCCAGCCAAGTTCGTGAAAACGAAACCCAATCGAATATCTTTCTCATCCATATCTATCAGATCATTCGCTTTCAAAGCTTTGATCGTTTGTGAATGACATTCTGACCTGTAAAGCTTGAGTTTAATAAGAATGTCATTGAATAAACAGGTCATACGTTCTTACCTTTTCGTTTTGTATCCATTTTTTGAGTTAAAAAGCAGGTCGAATGTATCGCCATAAACGTTAATTCGGTGCCACTCCTCGTTGTGGTCTCCTTCAAGTAATCTTCATAATACAATAAGCATCTAAACAATCAAATCGGTTAGCTGAGCAATAAATATTATCAATTTGGTACATGCAATTTCATTACAGCCATCTTAATGAACGGCAGTTTCACTTGGGAACTGAAAAGATCAATTTACTGACATTGTTGCCAGCAAATCGTACTCAGGTATGACCCAGTCTAGGAACGTAACTATAGCCTTAAATCAGTCAGGGCCGTATCAGTAATTGTCTGACATCTGGAAGGCATTGACCCTGCTTATCACGAGAGCTATTTGGGTAAGTTAGATACACTATGCGTAGAAGAGACGCTTTTTTTCTGTACAACACTTACCAAGAGTTAGTTATTGTCTCTACTTTTCCTTCAAGCTTCTTTCTTTAGGTTACATCCTTTCTCATCTTTTGGGAGGGTGAGGTAAGATATTTGCGCGTATGTAATTGTAAAACAGTAAAAAGTCGATTGACTACAATAAATGAGGAAATGATGCAAATATATACGGGATGACGAACATAAATATCTGACATCGTCCATTAGCTGAGAATGAATAAACAAGGACAAAAGTGTAGGTGATCAATGTAAACACAACAGCACCCACTTCCAGTTGGTGTCAACTTTTAAGGAGAAAAGGCACACAAGAAAAAATTGAAATTCAGCGCCTATTGTTGTCGTGTTGTACCTGGCGTGCATAAAGAGACAGAGAGAAAGAAAGAGAGAACAAGGGTTAAAGAAAATCATATTTATCTCCGTAACTTTATCAGTTCTACGTTCGGGTCACTTTTTTATGATGCCAATACAATGTATGGCTGCTGTTGAGCGAGCGTGTGAGAGTGTGCAAGCGCAAATAAAAGGGTCAGTCACGTTTCCCCTTTTTTATTTCTTTTTTTTTTTTGGTTTACTTTCTTTTGAATGGGAATATGGGAAAAAGTCATATGAGAAGGCTTCAGCAATCTGCTGAAACAAGCGCAACCTTATTGAATCTATTCCTTTGGGATATAGACGATTGTAAAGAAAAAGCAGAAGAATACCACAACAAATCATATGGTACGCTCACTGTGTATTAACACGTCCTTTGTCTCATCTTATTCTTTAGAACAAAGAATGAAAAGTTTTAAAGGAGAATCCTTACTGAACCCTCGCAATGTCTTGAAGAAACTTAAACTTAAGGACGACGAAAAGCGAATGGAAGCTGAAAAAGCCATAGAAATCATCAATTTGGAGTCATTTATTTATTCATTTCTCACTGGCATAAAAACACAAGAATGTCTAGACAGTTTCTTTAAATGTATGATTATGCCTCAAATGAAGATTATTGAACGCGACGTAAGACTTTATTTCCAACTGAGATCAGCAGCGTATCTTAGAGATTATTGCACACTTATCAATGATGAAGAAGACTTTGATCGCAAAGAACTACTTCATAAACATTTCGCGCTAAATCTATCTCATTATGGAGGACATCTTGCGGATAAAGACAATGGGTGGATCGTATTAAAGCATGCTCATATGACTCGTCTGAAAGTAAGTTGATCCATTAGCAGCTGTTCATCTAACCTTATCATACATAAATAGATGAAAAGGGAGGCTGATGCACTGGTTCAATCGGAATCCAACCAAGTTTACATGCCTCACGAGCTCGTAGCGTACTTACGTGAGAGAATTGTAAGTTCTTTTTGTTGGTTTATTGTTTTATACTAAATGAATTACGTATAGGATCGATTGTTTCACCCTGAACGCTTTGAAGGACTAGGGTAAGTGCGTGATATCTATTTCCTTATGATAAACTTATACTTTTTGTCTGTGTAGTGGCATAATGTCAGATGAACAACAGATAGAAGCATATATTGCATCAGATCAAGAATCACAAGAAGTTACAGTTAATATTGAAAGAAATTCTTCTGCAGAACTAGAGTCCTCTCCAGAATCAGAGTCTTCTCCAGAGCCAGAGTCTTCTCCAGAACCAGAGTCTTCTCCAGAACCAGAGTCTTCTCCAGAACCAGAGTCTTCTCCAGAACCAGAGGGAAGAAGGAACTTGGGTGTATTAAACGGTATTTCAAGAACAGAAATTAAAAATAAGAATGGCGACGTGGTAGCTATAAGACGAGAATATGAAAATGAGAATGGTGAACGGATATCGGTCACTGAAAGAAACGTACGCTTCGGTCATACCAAACGCATACGATGGGAAGATGACGAAGTGAAAGCATTAGAGAGAGCAATAGCAGAAGTGGGGCCAAGGTGGATCAAGATTAAGGAACAACGATACCCAGAATTAGAAAACAAGACAAACGTTCAACTACGCGATAAAGCAAGGGGTGAACTCAGAAGACGCAAGAGACTAAAGATCGATTTAGGAGTGTATGCTTCTTTGCAAGGCTACGATGAATAATAATAAAAAAGTGTTTATTGACCAGAATATTTATGATTTTCTTTCCAGCTGGCGCAAAAGTCTTTAAACAGCAACTTTCCTGATGCACCCAAGCAAGCCATAATGAACGCACGATCGTTGTCTGTACAAAGATCCAGAATGTCATACAGTGCATTTGTCAGAATCAATTTTGTGCTTGGTTGAATCACACACACAGTCGGATTGGACTGGATCGTAAAATATTCAAGTAAAATGTAAGGCGTGTGTTTTGAAATGGTCTTCATAATCGATTGACTACTCTTGCTCGTCCTGATATTTTGCTTTTGCGGTATAGTCGTCAACACACGAGCATAGCGCTGTGCTGCCGTATCATCGAAAGGAGCATAATCCGCAAAGAGGGCAAACGTACGGTTTGTCCTTTTATCATTGTTCTTTTTGTTCATCACAAGTTGAATATGTCGAGACGCGAAACAGTGCAATAAGGATTGTGTAAGTGCGATGAATGGTGGCATAATATCTATCATTTGTTCTTTATAATGACGCATGACGTTTGATAGGATGCTACAGAGGTCTTGGAATAAACCATATACTATATCCTTATTTATCTGTCCCTTGAATCTTTCTGGTGCTGAGGGTTCTGCTAATTGGGTTATACACGACAGTACAAGAGATAGTTCAAAACTAGAGAATCGATAAGACTAAAACACGGATTAGCTTTTTTTTTGGCACGTTCTATTCAATACATTACTTGATCAGCAGTCAATTGAACGAACAACTTTAGCATCAATTGTAATAACTTCATTGAGCTTGTCTTTTCAGCTAAAAGAAGAATCTTAATGATGAAGAGCGGCACTTGTTTCTTTACACTGGTTTTAAGATCTATTAATAAAAAGGTGAGTGAATATACATTATGATTGCTGATGTAAACTACTTACTTTCCGAAGAAGTGAGTAAGGAAAACAGCTCCATGAATACCAGATGATGTCCTATTCTTTCAGGGTCCTCTCGACTAGCAGCTTCCACTTCCGCCTGCTCCAAAAACCCATTGAGGACAATATCCAGTTGTTCTTTTGGTAGTCTCTTGGTCCATGATTTAAAAGTGTCTGAGAGGACATGGATGCACGTTATATTCTCTATATACAAGAGTTGTAGCGCGCATAAAATATAAAATATAAAGGCTTACCTGTTTTATAAATCAAAGAAAAGATAAACCAAAACGTCGCCAAAGTATGCTTTGTCATTTTAGCATGTTGATAATGCGATGGCATAGAACAGAAAGCAGCAATAAAGTCAGTAGCCATATCAAGAATAGACAAATCTTTATCAACTGTTACTTGCAGTAACTGAATGAAAGGAGAAACGATGCTTGTTAGATCCTCAGAGAGATGCTTGGCGGAATTGACTGTGCACAAAATGTTTAGAAGGTCTTGATGTATGCGTATGTATAAAAACTCATACCTCTGTTAGCATCTGTACCAAGAGTTTCACTATAGTCATTTAATAAGCGTACTAAATAAAAGGTACGCTTTATGCTTTCAAATTGCTTATCCATTGGGGCAGCGTTATGCAATATATCGATAATAACGGATCGAGCCTTAGAAAGGGCCTTGTGAGCTTTGTCACTAATGACTGTAATTGCGTCTTTTGTATTATTCATAAAGACGAGTTCTTCTGTAGTTTTTCTTTTTAGAAATGTGAGCGCATGTGCTTTTTTTAAACACCTTTCTCTTTCTTACCTAGTACTCATAAATGATGTCATTGAATTTAATAAGCTGACAGTCTCGATAGGTGTTCCATGGAGAATGTAGTCATCAACGCTTGATTTGCATTTGTCGCTAATAGTTTTGATATATTCAATGACTTGTGTATCTACGGATTTAGCAGTAGCAAAAGCCATCATCCTTCGTAAAACGCTTTCTTCAAGTTGATGTGATGCTCTTTTTAGTGCAGAACAAGTGGAATTGAGACTAGCTGTAACTAACCAAGACAAAATATCAGCACTAGATCCCTAATAATATAAAGTATGAGACAGTTCTTTTGAGCCATATATAAACAAACGTACAAGGATACTGTTGACACTAAAGTAGTTTATAAATTGTAAAACCATTCTTTTGCACGCTAGTGAAATCTTTGAACGAAGGAAAGTCAGGCTGGATACGGACCAGATATCTACTAGAGTAGCAATGTAAACAACCAACGCACGTTCATTCTTGCCAAAGCATTCGTTAGGAAACAACGCAAGCAGATTGAATATAGTAGCAAGCTGTTGATCCATATCGTCAATCTCCATAGGCTCGATTGTTGAAGAGACATTGAGATCGGTCAACAAGTCATTGATTACACTTTTATCCCACATAAATGGTGCAGTTGTGTCAATGTTTGAAAGTAGTTTTGCAGCAGCTGTTGAGACTGTATTGGGTTGATCTGTAGTGTTAAATAAACTGATAATAGCCTTCAAGTAGGTCTGCACATTCCAACCTATAGTTTCAGAGAGGAAGAATATGAGATATGCAAAAATATTAAGCAAGTGTGTTCCTTACTGCTAAAGCAACTTGCTTCATAGAAACTGGCGCAGCGTAACATCTTTTTACTCAGCATGGATGCAGTAATAGCATGAGTCGAGTGTTCGTGTTTCATTGTTTGATAAATGATGTGCATAAATGTCTTGGCTTGATCTTTATCCAGACATCGACTAAAATAAAGGCATGAGTCAAGATAAAAGCTAATCTTTTTTTCTTTTTTTCTTACGATAAGGGCTCAAACCAGTCATCAGTGAGTAACTTCCAGCAAGCCAATTTTGCTTGCACTTTACTATGAATATTCAAAATAGACCCGTCCCATGTAGCATGTATATACCATGCATCGCTTTCATCAAATATAAAATCGAGCACTAGATCAAGTCGCTGAGAACTAGACTTAAATAACAACGTATGGTAATAAACGTGTTGGAGCAGAGCATTGCACTAATCAGAAAGCTGTGAGACTTTTTCATTCTAAACAACAAAGCAACTTACACAGAGCGCTGTTCTCATGCAGGCTTCGTTGTTGCTGCCTTCTTTGGATTGTTCAAAAGTAGACGTGATAGATGATTCAATCGAAGCAAGGTCGGCTGACTCTAGCTTTTGTGTATAGTTTTCGCAAAACACACGCGTCAAGACCGAATGAACCTGTATGGCTGGTATGAATGTATTCATGCGAGTCAAACTAGGCTTGATAAATGTTTTAAAAAGTTCAAGAGATGGTTCTTGAAATCTTTGGCGCTGTTGAGTACTTGGCTTGAGAGAGGATATAAATCTACAGAAGTAAATCGATATGAAGTTGACATTTGGAGACTGAGCTTGCTGGTTGAGCTTTTGAGAAAAGTGATTGAATATGCTTAAAATCTGTTCTATTGGCATGTAATTGTTGCATGTTGACTGAGAGAATCTATCCTAAAAAAGTTAGCTTATACAGGGCGGAAGAAATATGAATGTTACTGACAGATCCAGAAAGTCACTTTTAAATAAAGGCTTCTTTAACATGTTTAAATCTGATAGTTGCAATCGACAGATATGTTCAAGCAGCTCGTCCAAAAATACGTCCATTTGTCTTGAGGCAGTGTAAACGTTTAGGACTGATGTTGCAAATCGTGCACAAGAGCTCTCCGCTTGATCGTCCGGCTATATATAACATTAGTTTGAGTTGCATAAGTCATTATTTATCACTTACATTCAACATTATTGGCCAAATGACATCAAGCTGGTTTTCGAGTAATGATATGTCTATCTGCAGTAAATGATCAAGGATATCAAATATAGAGCTTTGGTCATCTCCTATTATGGTTGTTAATCCCCTTTATAGGGCTCTGTTTATGTGTGAGCTTACCTGTTGAACTATGAATATAGCTGATCATCTTGCCAGATAATTCAAGCAAAAGGTTATCCTGTTCGATCTGAGCCGTATAGAGTCTTTCATGTACCACTTTTTCTAATAGTTGTGATAATGATTTCAAGTAAACAGAGGGCTCACCTTGCTCCATACTGTTATATATTTTCAACATGTACATAAACATTCCAATCTCTACTTTTCTGTCGTTACTTTGCATCATTTCAGAACGTACATTACGTTTTTGTCTAAATGAAATAACAAAAGCAGACAATAAAGTAGGCATGATATCGACAGCTTTTGTAGATGTTAATATATATGTGTTCTGGAAAAAAAATAAAGCATTTACCGTCAAGCATTTGATTCCTGTCTTGTTTGATCATACTTTCCAACAAGTCAAACAGCCTGATCACATAGGTTGTTTGCTTTGCTGTAGTGTCAACTGAGCTGAGAACAGAGGTATATTCCAAGATGATATCTGAGTGAAATAGGCCCTTACAGATAATGTCTGTAATCTGTTCTTTGATCTTTAAATCATCCATGCGTCGTCGTACATGCAATAACTTGGAAAGCAGCTTGTCTACGAGCGTTGAAAAAACCTATTGTCTATTTTAGTTTGAAGGCATTTTTTTTGTTGTTTCAATACCTTTTTCTGGTTGGCAATAGCGACAATCTGCGAGTTTAATTTTTGTAAAGCAGGCAAGGCAATGGCAAGTAACGCTTCATTGGTTTGTGTTTCGAGGTTGATCAAGACCTGTTCTACTAGAGCTGAGACATGTTCAAATGTAGGTCTATAAGACGAGGTAAATGACACAGAAAAGAACAACTGAAGGTATCGGCTGATTAGCAATAAATAGTCTTTTGTGATATTGTCGGTATGTTGTAAGACGGCGATGACAGATGCAAGAGGATTGATATGAACAGGAGGTAGATTGCGATCTTGTGATTGTTGATAGTGTTCTAATAGATCTACAAACAAGATCCAATAATCGATTTGAAATAGACAACAATCGTCTAGCCTAACATATAAAGATATCAGTTAAAGAAAGACAAAAGAAATATAAATGTTACTTTTTCATGTTTGGTTTAGCAAAGGAACTACAAAGCCAAGTAAACAAAAAATCATCTTTATTTGGAAAGAATAATGAATTATTGTTCCATGCTTCGCGTGCCTTCTTAATCTTTTCAACAGACGATAATCCTCCACCTTTTAATGCTTTAGCGATGGCTTCTGAACCAGATCTACTCATATTGTAGAAACAAGGAAACAAAATTTCTTTATTTTTTTTTTTTAAAACCTGTCAACTGTCAAATAGTCACATAGACACGATATTGGCCAATGAGAACAACTGAGAATGTGATTTATTAGGTCAACCTAATCAATAAGGGAACATATGTGATAAAACACACCATCCTTCCATAAATGAGTAAGGTTCAAGAGGACATATCTTTTATATAAACTAATGACTTTTAATAAAGTCAGCGTATTGGTTTAATACTAGAAAAACCTGCAAAAAGAGAGAAAAAAAATCGGAGTACTTTAAAAGCTCAAGTACTGCCCTTTTATTCTTTTTTTTTTTTTCTTACAAAAATGTCTTTTTCAATACCAACAAAACGAATTGCCACAAAGGCTCATCTCGATGAATTTTTGCATTCAAGTGCATATGAAGACTATATTGGTTATATTGAAAGATTGAATGACGCAGTCAAGAATTTGAAAATAGATTCTACTATTGAAATGTCCAATGTGGGTTATATCATGGCACCAAAAAAAAAAAAGACATGAAGCTGATAGTATATAGAATGTGACATCCATTGTAAACATCCTTGACACCATCTCGGGCTGGATTGACGAAATACCTCCTGTCGAAAATTCGAAATCACGTTTTGGCAATCCTGCCTTTCGCACATTTTACGATCGACTTGAAAAGGTAAAAACAAAATGGTACAAATAATTGACTAATGTCTTAGTCTGTAGGAACACTATTCGACGAGTTGATCCCAAAGGAAGCTATACCCGAAGTGGCTGTTTACTTTTGTGAAAGTTTCGGCAACAGGACTAGGATTGATTACGGAACAGGACATGAAGCAAACTTTATGGCATGGCTGTAAGATGGAGAAAAAAGAAAAAGAGCAGGGGCACTAATCAGATTGTGTTTAAGGCTGTGTATTGAGAAATTAAAGGTTATTGACTCAAAAGACGATGCTGCGGTTGTATTACGAGTGTTTGTTAAGTAAGTTAAATTAAAAGCAATGGAGATGATATTAATACTATATAGGTATATTCAAGTCATGAGACGCCTTCAGTTTCAATATTGGCTTGAGCCGGCTGGCTCTCATGGTGTTTGGGGTCTCGATGATTACCATTTTCTTCCATTTCTATTTGGCTCTGCCCAACTTTTAGGTTAGTGTATATTTATATACAGCTTTTTTTTTTATAAGCGGCATTAATAACATGATGGAGGTAGATCACAAGTATATAAAGCCTAAATCAATTCACGATCAAGATGTTGTCGAGCAATTTTACAAATCGTACATGTACCTTGGATGCATTCATTTTATCAATAATATAAAAACGAGTGCAACATTACGATGGCATTCTCCCATGTTAGATGATATATCAGCATGTAAAACGTGGGCAAAGGTAAACCAAGGAATGATGAAGATGTACAAGGCAGAGGTGTTAGGAAAGCTACCTATTATGCAGCACTTTATGTTTGGCAGCCTTATACATTTCACAGGCGGAGAGGCTTTTACTGATAACCATGAAGAGTCATGTGGACATGTCCATACTACTGTCCAAAGCGATGATAATACTGATCGAGAATATCCAGAATGCTGTGGAATACCTGTACCTAGTGCAATTGCTGCTGCTGCGGCTTCAAAGAGAACAAGCAATTTTCGTCCCCTTCCATTTGACTAGAAGTTACGATGCAGTTGTATAATATGTATTTCAAAATAAAGATTTGAATTGTTGATAAATGCCTTTATTATTCGACCAGCGGCGCAAAAAAGTAAAGACATATTATCTTTCAAATGTCTGTTTAAAGATTGAAATATTGCTAATCAATACGGCTAAAGGGTGCACTTTTAGATCTTTTAACAGCACTTTTTATATGGAAAACATAAGATTTATAATAAACTATTGCGTTTCTTACGTGCTTTGTTCCTTAATAATGTCTATAGTTTATACAAATTAACAACTGGTTAAAAAGTGTGTAGAATCCAAGCGTGTTTGTGATATATCTGGAATAACAAAGAAGTAAATAATGGAAAATGTAGAGTGATGAGTCTATAATCTCTTTTATTGCGTACTAAGGCAAGAAGAGAGTTCATTATTTATTTATTTATTTTGTTGAATATATATGCACTTAATAAAGGAAACGCACATCCTGTTGAGAGATGTGGCCTAGAGAACAAAAAAGATAAACACTACATGCACCAGAAAATAAAATTATAACATCACACTAATTTCTTTGCTACATGCATCAGATTTAAGCTGTGCGTCTGTTACTGAATACGACTTATTAGCTTTCCAAAGTGACATTCCATATTGAGTTTCTTTTTGAATTTTACCACCAAGAACACTTACAACACTGAAATCCTTGCCTCCATTAATGTTGATTTAGCCATGTCTCATACTAAAGCATTGTAAACCTCATTAAGATTACCAAGAATAATATCATCACTGACAAAATTTATTCTTCAAAGGCTGAAATTCATGAGGTATTTAAGCGAACAAAGAAAAAAGATATCCCTTATGTTGTATTCAGCTTTGTGGCTGTAAAAAGGCAGTTAAGTCGATGACTTACGAATTAGATTCTTTATTAAGAAGAGCTGAATAATATTTTGTGAAAGTTTACTTGGGTGGAGAATCTATGGCTGCTATTTATATTATTGTCGTCACTAGCATTATTTATGCTTATACTATTATTGTCATTGTTATAAGTTATTCTTATCAGATGCAATAGAAGAATCTAAAGTAGAATGTATACTCTACTGTAAGATTATACTCGAGTTATTGTCGTATTCCACGTTGAATAAGGATCAATAAGCAATGTCTATATATCGACAACAAAAGCTCAGTAACATAAACTGACCAATCACAAGAATACGGTTAAACAACTTTTTTATTTAACCCAAGTGAGCACGTAGGATTTTTACACTGAAATTGCCTGGGCAAATTCAACAAGGTAGGGCTTATAATGTGATGAGGGTCGGAAGGTACTGATAGTAGAGGGGAAAGCATACAATCTAGCGGAGGTGGGTAGAGGGAGATAAACTAATCATTATAGTTGGTAGGCTAAGACTTGGTAGTGTCTGGGTTCATGCTTATTTCGACCTGGGAAGGTACCGCAATCATTCATAATTTGTTTACTTTCAACGATCAGCAGCCGAGAGCCATAGAAAGCGTCATTAAAACCCTCAAGAGCAAGCTACTGAGGGCGGTTTCGTGGGATTCGAACACAGAACTTTGGCTCCAAATCAAAGATTTTTGACCACTGAGCTAGAGGCATAGGCCTCTAAACACAAGAATACCGTACGGTGATAGAATATACAGTGGGTGAAAAAACTCTAAACATGCAAGCAGATTTTTTGGTTTTTTAAGCACTGCATCGTCGTTACGTCACGCAGAAGGCTCAAACTTTGAGCAGACAGTCTTATTATCGTTTACAGCAATATGTATAAATTTAAGGCTCCGAATTTACGTGTACCCGTAGCAATCAATGTTCAAAGTCAGACGGTCGGTTTTTAGAGTTTCTTCACTGCAACATATTTATTAAAAAATGAAATTAATAACGGGTTGAGCCACCATTGGCATCAATAACTGCTTTAATACGGCCAGGCATACTATCAATGTACTTTCTACAATCGGTTTTTGTGAAAGAGTTCCATTCCTTTTCTACTCTTTCCCACAATTCATGGACCCCTTTAGCTTTGGTATCATACATGTTTTGCCAAGTACAAAGGTAAGAGACAAAAACTAATAAGATGAGAAGAGGATAGGAAAAGGACAA
>NW_019671947.1:148258-172211 GCF_002708625.1 Rhizopus microsporus ATCC 52813 | reverse complement strand
TCTTTCGAATGATGCTATTTTTATTTTAATCGGAGCAAAAATAAGCGAGTTATAGAGGAAGAAATACAAAAATGCAAAACATTGGGACAGTTTTGTCCCTCACTGTATGTTGTATTCATACTTAGTGGATCAACTATTAACCACATATGAAACAATAACTGGCGATTATTCGACTTCAGCTTGTTACTTTGAAACAACTGTGTGGATCATTATTTAAGCTGATTACCAGGAACTGTATTTTAAGGTACGCGTATCCAATAACTCTGATCCATCATTGTTATTAGGGATCATTGTCTTATCAAAGGCACCCGATTCGTCCTAACTCTCTCATTGCCTCAATTGTCATTCATAAGCCTCTATGAAAAGTTTTACGATCTCAGTTGAAGAGTGTCTCACATTTAGTATAAATACTCGTCTTTAATAAAGTCAATCGACATATATCTTTTTAGTCTGGTTAATTCTAGTCTTTATTTTTTTTAATTGATACTTCGTATTCAACACTGTATGTAGTGCGCGAGTAGTAGATACTTATGCTCTATGCACATAGCTATACAGTGTACCCAGCTGCGAATACTGAGAAAAAACCCAAAAATGAGCAAACATGTTGCCAGTTTTGTGAGTCACTGTACATGTTTAAAGCCCTCGGGGTTGTTATGCCTGGCACAAATAATACGACCCTTCGTCGAGGAAAACATAGTAGCAAGACATTTATCCAACATACTATTTAACCTATCACCGTGTTTAACATAGAAGGCATTGTATATGGCATGGAAACTGCTTGAAGGTATAAATCTGGCCATTTGAGCAATAGAAAGTCCCGTTAACAGTTGATATAAAACTAGAAGCCCTTTCTCTACACCTCGATATGGTCCCGGGTATTCCTCTTTAGCGAAGAACTCGACCAAGAAAAAGAAAACCGGAATATAGCCCAAGCGTTGCAATACAGTTGTCTTGACAAAGCCTATATCCTTAACTTCTTTGGTATCTGTTCTATGATACTTCTTCTTCTCGAGGATGGGCCAACCCAGAGTAAGAAACTGCCAGTACATGTTCATGATTAAGGTAAAGGCAGCTTGAACATCAGGAGGCAACATATTATCTTTAAAACTATGGATACTAGTCAGAGACCTCCGTCTTTCACGCTATACATTTCAGTCCATAGCTTTATACATGGTTTCACCAACAGGTGGTGAAACGATTCTACCGAATGACCAAATTTGGATTTTTCAACACCCCCGTCGGCGACATGTACAGTCTATCATATGAGATAGATAGCCCTTCGTTCTACTCTTTGTAGTAGGAGGTGATCCAAGTTTATGTCAGGGGAATTTATCCTCGGTAACCATTTCATGAATAGAAAGTCAACGGCAATTAAGTAGACCCCCAGGATTTACACTCGATGTCACATCCAGAAAGTTGTGTTCACCCAGAAAATACATCCTCTTAATTTTTAAAAACAGGAACAATTACTGGGGTGGTAGTAGGGGTATTAAACTAGGGGGTCTACTTAATTGCCGTTGACTTTCTATTCATGAAATGGTTACCGAGGATAAATTCCTCTGACATAAACTTGGATCACCTCCTAAGAGGTACAATAAGAATTTATTGTAAGAATAAAAGTGATAATAAAAATAAAAGTAAATGTGATGCTAAAAGTGTAGGTTTATTGCTGTAGAGGATAATGTTATTTATACTATATTATTTTTTTGTTGGTTTCCTATTTGGGATGACTTTGTCTTTTGACAACTTGGTCCTTCAACAATGTCGTCCTCTGAAACAAATTCCCAAAAATAGTAGTTACAATGGTATCACTGTGCTACTGTAAAAAGGTTAGATTTGGGTAAAGGCTTGAATGTAATTTGAGTTATATAAGAGTTTTTGTCGCGTGACCACCAGATCTTAATAGATCAAAAGAGATAACTTGAGTTATATAAAAATAAAAGTAAAGATAAAAGTGAATTCTACTGATACGAGGCTTCAGGATAAGCGTATCGGTAGTTAAGAGTGTTAAAAGAAAAGTAAAAGTATAGAAGAGTAATAAAAAGATACTCTAAAATACAAAATGTATTAGAAAGTAAAAGTTGATAACTAACAGTTAACTAACAGATAACTAACTTTTTTTTATTTAAAAATATTGAATGTATTTATACTAAAATAATTTATAATTCATTTGTTTGAACTTCATGAGGAACATGAACTTCATACAAGTCGTGAAGTTCGTCTGCCTCATGAAGTTCGTGAGGGTCACGAAGTTCATCCGTTTCAACTCCGCTATTGTTACACTACAGTATAAATATCCCTCATAGTCAAATTAAATAAAAAAGGGAGATAATTCACTACACAAAAGTTAACCCTTATCATTTCCTTTTAAATATAAGAGTTCATCAAGAACGGCAAAAGGAAATTGTGCTTCAGTATACAACAATGGCAAAAACAATGAAGGGAGTGGGATTCGAACCCACGCCTCCGAAGAGAACACGACCTTAACGTGTCGCCTTAGACCAACTCGGCCATCCCTCCACATTTTTCTGTGAAGTACTATATTTCAACTGTGGAATCTGTAAACATCACGTGACTCCCAGGTGACCATGGAGATACGTTCTTCCTTGTCTGGGTAGTAACTGATTGGTGGGATTGGCTGCACGGCAAGAAGTTAAAGAAGTACATGGTAAAGAAGCCTAAAGAAGTGCCGGAGTTCAAACTCAGAAATTTTACGTCACTGGAAGTTTGGTCTTTGAACTCCCGCTCTATTCAAGGTCAGCTCGCTTGGTACTTCTTGTCGATCTCAAGTCCTCTTTCGTACAACAGCACCCCATTGTTTCGTCAAGTCGGCTCCTATACAACAAGTTAGAATAGTATCTGCAGATTACTGTTAATTGAATTCGCCGATATTGTTTCTCTTGTTTTTCGGGTTACCACCATTTTTTTTTATTTTTTTATTTTATTTTATTAATTTTTATTGTTCGTGTTGTATTTGGATTTGGATAGGTTTAAACAAAGTAGAAAATACGATGAGACTGTGTTGTATCTTTATTCAGAATAAAGTCAAAAGAAAAGAGATGATAGCACAATCTATAATTATATATTAAGAAGCTGAGGTATTTAAACTGAGCTGGCTATACAGTAGGCGCTGTTTTGCCAAGTACAAAGGTAAGAGACAAAAACTAATAAGATGAGAAGAGGATAGGAAAAGGACAATAAGTCAGTGAGACTGAAATATATGATATCTTTGGAGGTGGTTCAGGACTACGTGTTTGCTTCGCGTCCCCGTTGTCCTTCTCCATGTTTGTAGGTGGGGCCCCATTCCTTACCTAATATCAGCCACCTGTGTGTGCCGTGTCCAGGTGGACGGTCTTGCTTTAAAAGATCCCTGAATATAACTTCCCAAACGGCCTCCCACATCTTGGATGACCTGTAATTTATGTGTATAGCCGTTTGGTCCATGCCTCCCCACCTACAAACATGGAGAAGGACAACGGGGACGCGAAGCAAACACGTAGTCCTGAACCACCTCCTTTATTTATGATGAATAAAACGATGGTATTTATACTTTTTAACATCTACACACGATAACGATATCATATATTTCAGTCTCACTGACTTATTGTCCTTTTCCTATCCTCTTCTCATCTTATTAGTTTTTGTCTCTTACCTTTGTACTTGGCAAAACACATTGATCTGTACTACAGGAGCACTGGCGTTCAATTGAAGTATTGTAACGGCGCTCCAGGGGTTAGGTATAAGAGAGTTCACATATGATAGGCTAAATGTGGAACAAGCTATAGCCGAAGAGCAGTAGCTGTGAATATTTATTGATAATGTTGTGATGGCACAACAGGCGCAACAACCTGGACAACGTTCTCATATTTCCGCTTTTTGCTTCTGTACAAATGACAGCCTCAACAAACGTTGCATAGCGTATAGTCATATTGTATTTAAAAAATGAGCCTAATACATGAAGGCATTCTTGAACAACGCTCTAAAAACTCCGCGTAGTCGGCATTTTCAAATTCAGAATTCAGTTATTAAATTTTAAACTTCACATTCCTCTGCAGTAATATTAGATATTACAGTACTGTACATTCCAGCTAAAACTACAATCAATGTAGTCGTGAGTTGTTATGCAAACGGTGATACTTCTCTCTTATTCTGTATAACAACCTTTGCTTAAAGTTCAACCATTACTATCCACACTTCTTCTCTTAATCGCTTAAGTGTTTACCGTATGGTAAGCAGCAATGCATTAGGTTCTCACTATTGGATAGCAATGCCCCTGAAGACATTGCAGCTGAGCTTATAGTATGCTTAGCGGCAGTTAAACGATATACTAACCAAGTGATTCTGAACAGGCAGCAAAATCCAGATGGAACGACAGGTATTATACTAAATTGTGCAAGGGAATATATCAACTTACTTGCAATCCGAGGCCATTAACGCATGACAAGCGAGATTTCCCTGATTTTCGAACAGTTGGATCTGCCGATATCGTGCTCACCAACAAATATTGTTGCCAAATCAACGAATGTTCGAGTTTTCATCAAAAAGAAGACGGCACTTTTTACAAACAAACCTACGAGGCTTCAGTTAGAAAAGGATAAGAAAAAATTGGAACTGTACAGTTGATGCGCAGAGATGAGTAGTTTCTACAGGTAAGACTAAACTTAGCATTCGAGGCTCAGATGATTACAAGTACTATTGGACACAAGGAGGTAACCCATTGCGACCACATCACTTCGATATAACTGTGACGCATAGCGGTGGCAGTTCGATAATTTGGAGGCGTACAATGCTGCAAAGATCAGGGCGTGCATGACAGGTATACAGGAGTGGGTGTGGGGTAAGGAGAGACACCCACAGCTGGATGACCGATGACCCACCCACCTGTCCTTACCTTGGTCTTTTAAAAGCCTCCTACCTCCATGATCATACCCCTCCAACTTGGACAGCCTTGTCTTCCTTGGATATCTTTCTCATCATGTAGTTCTACACATCCTCCCCGTGGCCAGTCACCCATCCTGCCTTCCCTTGGCCCCCTATACTACTCCTTCATCTACTAGTCGCGGTATAGCCCAGTGGATGTGCAAACTTGGAAGGGTGGTGGAGGGCCTCCTTTGGTAAGCAATAACGAAAAAATGAATAATGACAAAACAATTGGTAGCCTTAAAGTACCCTTCAACTCTAGCCTTAATCGTTATTAATCTAAACACAATCAAAGTAGCAGTACTAACTTGTCTTCTACTTCTAGTCAAAATAACTTTAACCCTGCTCACAAACATTATGACTTTTCTTCTGATGATGACTTTGATCTCTTATTCAAAGAGGTTGATAATGATCTTATCAAACCTAATGTGTTGTCTAATTGTGATCATGAGAGTGGTAATGATTCCAATGTTTTTGCTTTACGTAACAGTACCGTAGGAGACATTGATAATCCTTTTGAATCTGATAGTGTGTCCTTTTCACCTGTCACTCCAATTACCTTAAATAATATTAATACTTATGGCATTATTGATACTGGTGCTAACGTTTCCGTTATCAACAAAAATTTCGCTAATGCTAATAATATCCAATTTAAACCTATTCTAGGTCATATTGTCCTCGTTAATGGTTCAAAGATTCAAAGGCTGCAAACTACTGACTTTCTCATTGTTGAATACGATAATGCCTATCATTCCATTAAACACAAATTTGATGTCATTGATGATAGCATTCTCTCTTACAAAAACAAGATTCTCATTGGTATTGATCTTCTTCCTAAACTCTCTATCCATCTATCAAACGTAGCCGTAAAGCATAAAAGTGCTGAAAAGGAAATTGATGATTCTACGATTGATAAAGCCTATGAGCCTAACGTCTCTAGAGCAGGCACTAATAAAGAGCAACTAGTGTTTGATAAGGCTATCCAGCCATACATTGATGCCAACCAGCAATTAGACAAAAACACCCTCTGTAATTTACCAGAAGCTGTCCTTTATCTTCCTACTCCTGACAACTACGTCGCTAATATTCGACAATATCCAATTCCATACACTTTACAACCTAAAGTAATGGAAATAATTAATAGTTGGCTAGAGGATGGCATAATTGTACCTGCTCAATCTTCTGCCTGGAATCTACCCATGACAGTAACTCTTAAAAAGAATTTGGATGGTACTGTAACTGATAAGATTAGACTGGTCTTAGATCCTCGTATGCTGAATAAGGTCTTACCTGTCAATAATCATCAACTTCCACTAATCAGTGACATTTTTAACTCAATGTCTAATGCAGTTGTATTCTCTACTTTGAATCTTAAATCTGCCTTTAATCAGTTCCCTGTGTATGGACCTGATCAAGTCAAAACAACATTTACTGCTCCAAATAATCTCCAGTACATGTACCGAGGTGCTCCCTTTGGTATATCCACTATCAATTAATTATTCTCCCGTGTAATGCTCACGCTGTTTAAAGATCTCCCTTATGTTAAATGCTTTGTTGACGATATCTGTATCTTCAGCTCTTCTATGCATGCACATTTCCTTCATGTCAAAACAGTTTTGCAAATTCTTACGAATGCAAATCTGCGAATTAATTTTGAAAAAACTTATTTGGCAAAATCTGCTATTTATTTACTGGGTTATTCTATATCCGCTGTAGGCAAGAAAATAGATGCCCGCAAGTTAACAAATATCCACGAGTGGCCTCGTCCAACCACACAAAAGCAAGTCCAGAGCTTTCTTGGATTTGTTAACTATTTTAGGCAGCATACTCCAAATGCTGCGCTCTTGATGGCGCCGTTAGACGCCTTGCATTCTCATGATGAGAAGCTTAAAGGTCCTTTTGTTTGGACTTCTGAACATCAATTACATTTTGACAGCATCAAACGTATTTTATCTTCTGAAATCGTTCTCTCGCATCCAGATCTGTCGCGCCCTTTTTGTATTGCTACTGATGCCTCTGACTTTGCGTTAGGCTGTTGTCTATTTCAAGAATATGAAATAACCAACTCTGATGGCACTACATCAAAGTTAAATCGGTAAATAGGCTTTATGTCCCGTTCTTTGTCTAAAAGTGAAAAACGTTACAGTGCGACAATGCGTGAATTACTTGGAGTCATTTATGCTCTTACTCAGTTCCATAAATTTATTTGGGGCACTCGATTCATCTTGTACACTGATCACAAAGCACTTTGCTATATCCATTCCCAAAAGGAGGCCAATAGCATGCTTATTAAATGGCTCGATGTTATTCTAGATTACACTTTTGATGTCGTTCATGTCCGTGGTTTAGATAACATCCTACCTGATAAATTATCAAGGTTGTACCCACCTAAAGACACTGTTGGACATGAACTTGACATTCATGAGGGCAAAAGACTTGCTTCTTTAAGACGAAATCATGCAGAATCTCATAATATAAATATCAAGAAGCGGCAAAGAGCTCATGCCAATTCTGATATTGCTGTCAATAATGTTTTAGTGGACGCCTTGCCCACGACCTTCGATGTCGCCCGTATCATCGACCTAGCCACTTCGTGTGTCGCCTTAAAAGATCATGATCAAAACTTCAAAAATAAGGAGAACCCTATTACTCCTAATGAAAATATATTTTATCTTCAATCTGGACAGACAGTTTATAAGGATTACTTAATTTCACCTAATTTAGAGCATCAGCAGCTACTTGACAATGCCCACAACAAAATTGGTCATTATGGTGCTGAACAGATGGTTAAACGTCTTCATAATGAAGGCATTCATTGGCCAAACTTGATATCTGATTGTATTAAATTCATTAGACAATGTAAGGAATGCATGCGGCATAATATTGAAAAGAAAGGATATCATCCTATGCGCAGCGTATATAGCTACTATCCTGGAGATCATTATGCTATTGATCTTGGTGGTCCTTTACACTCCACTTCTATTTATGGTAATAATTATTTTATAGTTATTATCGACGTCTGTACGCGCTTTTGCATCATACATGCCTTGCCTGATAAAAGATCAGATACGGTTCTACGTACGCTAATTGACATATTCTCTATAATGGGGTTTCCTACTAAACTCCAAAGTGATAATGGTACAGAATTTAAAAATTCCTTATCAAAAGATTTAGCTGATACTATGGGCTATGATCATAAATTCATCGCTCCTCTTCACGCTTCTGCAAATGACTTGAATGAACGCTTTATCCAATCTGTTAAAAAGATGTTGGCAAAAGCTACAAACTGTGTTGGTAATGACTGGGATACCCATCTTCCTGCTATCCAGCTCGCGTTAAATAATAGAATCTCTAAGCGCTTGAATTTATCCCCTTTTTTGTTGATGTTTGCTTGTAAAATGAATGAACCTCATGGTTATCGTTCTGACAAAGATAAGCTTAAGCAAGTCGAAGGTAAGTCGCCAATGTCTCATGAGGGGCTGATGAAATGCATCGACTACATGGCTGATATTGTCTTTCCTGCTATTGTCGACAAAACCAAAGCACAAGTGGAACTTGAACAAGCTAAATTCAACGATTCACATAAGCTTGTTGACTATGCTCCTGGCTCTCATGTCATGGCTCGCATTCCTACCAAGAATGGTCAACTTGCTCCTGTCTATGAAGGACCCTATACAGTTGTACGTAAAAATGCTGGAAACGTGTATATTCTGCGTGATGAAGCTGGTGTTCTAATGCCTCGTCACTATACTTGAACTGAACTCAGACTCATATCCAAGGAGGAAGTTGTTGAATTAGATGATGAAGGTAATGAGGTCAAAAGCTATGAAATCGAAGCTGTGATCAACCATAGAGAACTTGCTAATAAGCGTGAGTACCTTGTTCGTTGGAAACACTACAGTAGCGAATGGGACGAATGGCTACTGCCGACAAGTTCAAAGACCCCAATACTCTTCATACATACTGGAAGAACTTAGGTAAGCCCTATATGCCAACCAAGAACTTAAAAATTACAAACTCTCCTTCTTCTTCTGAAGCGTTGAAGACTAGCCGTCCTGGTACTATCAGTTCTTTGATGAATGAACTTTCCTGTGATGATGAATCTGATGTCAAGAAATCTCGCTCTGGCTCCACAAAAGTCAAACGACCTTCCACATCTACTTCTACATCTACTTCATCTCCTTTAAAAAGATCTCGTCGTATGATGTTCACTTCTATAATGCCAGATGTAAAGTCAAATAAGCCCACTCGTAAAAGTATGCGATTGCGTAAGTAAAAAATGTAAAAAAAAAAAATCTGAATTTAAAATTTTCAGCGTAATCTCATACTGGTCGGGGGCTATAAATACTTGATCTTGTCGTATGAGATTACTATAAATCTATACTCTAAAAATGAATAATACAAAGATACTGACAACGATATACGTTATTAACATATAACGCGAAATGCCCAACTATTATTGGACATAATTAAATCGGTTCCTTAATCATTCTGTTTTCATATAAAATGGCGCTACTTGTAATATTGAGCTCTCTCTCTCGTCTTGATCTTAATAAAGAGGTTATATAGAGACTTATTGGTTCATGCTTCTCTTATAATTTTTCATTGTTCTGATCAACACTTCATTCTTTATATATTCGAGACATATCACACCAGGTGAGGGCTAGGTTTTGGAGAACTGATGGACGTAGAGGAAGCATATTCAGTCGGAATGACGATGGATCTCGTATAGTTTTAGGCATAAGCAGATGTCGGTACATATCGAGGCAATTGATGGCTGTGGTTCTTTGAGAGCTGTTGTGTTGGGTGCTTGGTATATGGTCGAGGCTTGCCACCGGGAAGCCAGCCTAGTCTCCAACGCATACAGTGACAACGTTCTGGCTTAGACATGGGCGACCATAGGGTCCAGAGAGATTGATCAACAGCACTTAGAAAGCAGGTTGGAGTTTCGACATCTTTGGTGGATCTCTAAATTTTGTTGCAGAAAGCGTTGTTTTGCAGCCTTGAGTGAGCGAATGCCGGGTTCCTCAGTAATAGACAGTACCGTTTTCCAAAGCGATGCACCAGAGAGAGAGAGAGAGCGTACCACTGGTTTTTTCTGATATTGCGTATGTACGATAACAGACAAACAAGTAGCACATCTTCTGGCAAATAAAAGGAACAAAAGAAGAACTGTGCCTGTAGTATACTGACACGTTCCAACATGAGGTTATAAATTTTTGAATTATGAGATATTACTTTAGAGAAAAACTGTATATTGAACCATATCCATAGAGCTCAACAACATGCATATAGATGAACTGGGTGGCAGCTAAATGTGCAGATTGTTCCAAAAATTCAAACATAATCCCGCTCAGTCTCTCTGCAAGTTTCGTAGCGATATCTTCACTAATACCAAATATTCTCTATGGCTTAACGATGGTAATAATATCAAGAACAGGATAATTAAAAAAGATAACATGTCAAATCATAGACTGTACTCCTCAAGGATATGTGCAAAGTGCTTTTGCATAATCCTCATAGCGCATTTGAAAGAGAAATTCTGTTCATGTAAATAAAAGAATTTATTCAAAGCTCTATCCTTGTTCTTCTTTTTGCTGTTGTTGATGCCTTTTCGCCAAATATTCTTCTTTCTATGTAAAAGTCAGTAATAGAAATCCTTTTATTTTTCTGATTTACCATCTTTAAATATAACATGCTTTCTGTTCTACCAGGATTCAGTTTTTCTATTCTTTTTCTTGAAGCAAGTTTTAAGACAAAACTGAATTGAGCTTGAATGTGTATGTAAATATCCTACAGAACATTAATAAAAGTTCGTTACTACGCACTGCATACTTTAATGCCTAATAGATCAACCAGCGATCTTAGGGGCGTATGACTTCGTCTCTTGAAAAATTGTTCTATACGCATAAACAATCATTACTTCACTTTTCTCTCTTTTGTATACATGTATGTTCAAACCTTGTGAGATGGGTGCACCTCGTCTATTACTTATCGAATAATATGAAAACTGCTGCTGCTGTTGTTTAACTTCTTTTTCCTTTTGAAACACAGCATTTGCTCTTTCCTGTAACTGAATCACCATGGATTTGAATGCACTATAAAGAAATCATTACGGAGAAATCACACATGAGCCATTTGATTTACCTAACAATGAATGGCCAACATGAGATCAAATAGACTCTATCTGCCATCAATATCATGAATGAATAAAATCTGGCTTCTCCTCTTGCTTGTGAATCACGTAACTTGAACATATAACTCATCACATATCCATTTTCATCATCTCCAAATAGCACAGGTCCATCCCTTCCTTGACAAAATTCGGCTGTAAGGCTGCGTATGTATCAGTAAGGTCGGACAAAGAAAAAATGTACCCTTCTACCTTCGAACACAGGCAAGTCTAACTGCTTTATACAAATGGTTTTGTGGCGGTGTCTTTGTACCAATATATTTAATATTGGGGTATTCTTCATCTGTCGTGATCAAATACTTAGCTTCTGAAATAGATTGTCCAGTATTGACTAGAGGAAACTGTGCTGTACAAGCAGCACAATTGCCATTGTTTGATTTCTTCATGTCCAGTGATTGCTCTTCATGCATAGTTTGTGTACAAAATACAACACATGGTCCATGCACCTCACAGAAATGTAAGAGTGCAACCAGTGCATTCATTTTAATAAGGTACAAAAAGCGTAAAATACATATGTGTGTGTCCAACAACAACAACAACAAACCTAGAATGACGTCGATGCTGAGAATAAATTATGTTGAAAACAAATGTGGGGAAGGATGGTACAGTCAGACTTATGGAAATTGGCGTTTTCACAAAAATAATTGTCACTTTCATAAAAATGATTGGTCGAAGGGTAAAAATAACTGTCGGAAACTGAAAAATATATTTCACAAATTCATTTTGTCATTTTTACTAAAAGTATTTGTCCGAATTTTTGAAAACTCTGCCCACTTGTGCGAGACTAAATTGCCCATAGAAAGGAGACATTTGGCCAAGTTTGTGAAAACAAATTAACCGACTTTTTGATATTTCTATTTCTTCATAACTGTAACTCTCAAGAATTAATTTCTTTCACGAATATAGTAGAGGTAGGATTGTAGATGAGTCTGGCAAAGAAGCGTCGGCCTTCGTTGTTGTAGAATCATCATTCCACTAATAAATTTGACGAATCTCCGCAAATAGATGAAGAACAAGAGCCCAGAGACACTGATATCGACGAAGCAACTTCCAAAAAAGAGCGAAATATCGTCGATTCTGTAATTATTGAACGAGGATACCCGCCTTATTCTCCTGAGCTCAGCCCTATCGAGTAGTTTTGGAAAGTTTTGAAGGATAGCGTCAGAAGAAGTAAGTTGACTGATGTGGAAGCCTCACTTTAAGGGTTAATGAAAGTTCCGGTTGAACATTTGCAGAGTTTCATTCAGCATTCCATAAATCGTTTCCCTAAATGCTTAAATAAAGAACCTTTGTAATTTATATGACCAGAAGTTGGTCAAAATATCTGTAAAAGGTACTTAATTTATTCTCTCAAACCTGGTCAAATTAGCTTCAAACATCTGGCCAAATAAGTCTCCTTTCTATGGGCAATTAGTCTCGCACAAGTGGGCAGAGTTTTCAAAAATTCGGTAAATTGAGAGTGGAAGCACTGTATATGGAGTATACAAACTGTGCAGAAGTATATAAACCGATAGAATATGAATATTTGCCTTCAAAAACTTGAATCTGAGAAAATATAAGGGCACCTTCCGAGCAAATGTTGTACGCGAGCCATGTTGCTGCAACCAGATTTGTTACTTGAAGTGTTTATACAATTATTAGAAACACTCTGGTTCCAGGAACAGAACAGTTGATAATGTTCAAAAATTCAAATTTGAAAAATCTGGATGCAATCCTGATTGTGCATGTTTCAATTACTCCTTGATATTAAATGATTTATTCATATGGCAGGGACATGTATTTTAATAATTAAAACGATATAACGATGTTTATCGATTGATATATGTATATAAAACTGCAAAGAAAACAGAGAAAGGGGGAGACGACAAGCAAATTTAATTGTCATTTTCATCAAGTATTAGGAGATCTTCCCAGTCTTCACAGCTTAACAGATCGTCATCAAGATCAATTGCATTAACCTTGTCAGTAGTTAGCTTCAATATTCTACGTAATCTTTCCATTTCCATCATATCGCTACTGGTCGAGGTGTCTGAAGCATCATCTGAAATAGGGGAGTCAACACGATAAAACATGTCATCATTATTAGATGATAAGAAGCTGATCGAGTCTTCAAGGCCTACTTGGTATATTGCTGTAAGTTTCTTCAAATCCAATACAATCGCTCGCTATAAAAACGTATTAATGGCAATTGTGAATGAAAATAATAAAAGTAACATTACTTGCAAAGACATGACTGTGAGTAAAAAGTGGGCTACTTCTGGCATGTTGAATACTGGGGAAAGACTTGCTACACCTTTTTGATAATGAATGATGGTTCCTGTCTCGGTCATTCTTGAGCCATAAATTGTTAAAGATAAACCATAAAATTGCGAGCTGATAACTTCAACGGTATTGATCAGTGATGGATGGGGCAGAATGGACTTGATATACAGGAGACGCTTCTGGCGGAGGTCCTTGGCTTTCTTGATATCTGCCTCAACATCTGCTTCTTTTGCTTCAGCTGGTTTGTCTTCACATGAAAAGATATCACCTAATTGAGTATTAAATAAGATAAGATATAGAATCCCTGTATTCAATTGCTGTTATATATTAACACATTTCTCCTCATTTTCTCTAGTGGTAATGATAATACGTTGGACCTCGTATCCCCTGGTGCTATTCCTGCTCGTTTCAAAAGTATCGTTACGCGGATTTCCGCTGATTTGCAAATGCCACTATCACTTAAGTACACTAGAAACGAAAGGTCAATTCTTATCAAGGTCATCAAAGCAACATCATTGCATGATATAGAAGCAATTGTGAAGGGTATCTCGCTGGTTCCTCGTGTTGGTCTTCAATCGTATATTTACATTGCTTTATCAAAACTGTAGGTTAACTTGTTTATATTCTGCTTGATGAACGTTAATTGTAATAATTGTTTATTATCAGGCTATTACTTTGTCAATGCGATCAACTACGAGATACTACTCATAAAGAAGGGTGGTACCAAGGGCATTTGTATGCCGATGTTTTTGATGCTGTTTTCCTGTTTGATCCTTGTTATGTTACAAAGAGGTAACACATATCAAAACCCCCTAATATGTAAGAGGAGGAGCTAACATGCTATCTAATTCATTTTTGTAGGACTGAATGCCATGCGACAACTATCAAATACTTGAAAAAGATGAAACAGATCGCTAGTGATGAAAAGGACGTCAAAGTAGTAATTAAACTTACTAATAATCAGCTAAGTATTGTAACTTTTCACCTAAGCTCAGCCCTTTGACATAGTTTACACTTAAACGATTTCTTCTTTTGTTTTGAGATGAGGGTAATGGATCATCATTGTCGACTCTCTTCAGCGTTGATGGTATATTTGATGATGTGGATGTTGTTGCTGCTAATGTACTTGACGATGAAGATGATTGTGGGGTCACTTTTAAACTTGATATTTGGTTGGATAATGGAGAAGTAATTGGATGTACTACATTTTGATTTATTACATTGGTCTTGTCCTTCAATACATCATCATCAACATGAGTACAGTATAAAAGTCTCGATTGCTGTGTCCAAGATGTTCATATTAAAAAATATTAGAAGAATATATGTAAAATATACGTGAAGTGAAACATTTACCTCTACACGTTCTTTCATCACGAGCGTTCTTGCCAAGTCAGAGTTAATAACATTGTCGCACTTATTTAACAAGTTTTTCATGGTATGCTGTATCTTGACATTATTGGAAGTATAATTTTGTCCAAATCTTTTGAAAGTATGAACAAAAATCGACATGCAATCGTATGAAATTGGCTTGTATTCAGCCAGCAATGCTTTAAATAAGTCTAATACTTTCCATGATTTGACGTGCGTGGTTTTGAAGTAGTTTTCATAAAATGTAAACAGCTCATCTTCTTCACCTTTGGAAAAAAATATTAGAAGTAAATTGGATTGTTTGGTTGTAGACTTACTTGCTTCACACAATAAGGAAATGCTTGTGCTTGACATGTTGCTTATCAATTGTTAAGTAGGGACTGCCGTAAACGCTTGTTGGTATCAATCTTTAGTGAATGTTGCGAGATATTGTCTTGCCGTGAGTTTCCGATATAATACTTCTAAATCTCCCGTTAGCCATGAAAGTAAAAAAAAAAAAAAATAAATGATGAATCAGTTAGTAATGTGATATTTTATAATCAGCATAATATATAATGTGCAATACATCAGGCAGCCTCTACATAAATAGTTTATCGTCAGATGGACAAAACAATTTTCATACACCAGCTTATTCGGCATTTATGTAGGAATATGCCCAAGGAGTGCAATACGATCAAGTCGTAAAGATGCACTTGAACATAACAGCTGGGGCGTTACTCAATCATACAAAGAGTTTATCTGATCCAGCCATCAGGTCTTTGCAGAGCAAATAAGTAAGGGATGTTACTTTATCATACAAAGAGTTTCTGACCACCCATTAGGCCTTTATAGAGCAAACAAACAAGAGGAGAGCAATACGATCTAGTCGTAAAGATACACTCATGCTCATCGAGTAACCCTGATATACAGCATTTCCTTAGTTACTTACCAGAGTGTGAAGATGGAAAATGCAAAAAAAAGGGAGATTCTTGGCGCACTCCCAAATTTCAAAATAGTGACGTTGCATTCTCTTGGAGCAGTGCGCGAGGAGTGCGCATGTTTAGGCTTGACCATTCATTGTTCCTGATTCGGATGTTTAAATTCAAAACTGTTCATGCGCCTTGAGTATATCATGAAAGAGCAGTATAACAGCTATTATATCTTTTGAAGCTCGAAGAAGCTGGTTTTTAATTTCACTAATTATAATAAAGGAAAAACTTGTCACCCTTGTTTCTTTTCTTTATCTAATTTACAAGATATAACCTAAGCTATGAATTCCAACGCCGTCGAAAACAACATTGTGAACTTGGTTCAAGATATGAATGTCGAATTCTCTGAAAGGTTTGGTGTAGATTGTGAGTATGTCAGCATTGCTGAAGCTCGCAGCGTTGCCGCGAATTTCGGTAAAAAAGGGAACGTTGTTTTTGTTACTGTTCGCTCCAATGCAAAAAAATCCTACCTTGCTTTGGCTTGCAAGCACTTTGGTAAGTATAAACCAGGAAAAAAGGTAGCAACTGAAGATGAGCAACCAAAAGATGCCGTTCCTTGGGATTTTGAAGAAGACAGCTTAAATAAAAAGATGATTATCAGGGATATCCAAAGGAACGAGTGCCAATGCTTTATCAAGCTTGTTGCTTCCCCTTCTGGAAGACTGAAGTTCCCCGGATCATGCAAGTGAGTTATTTAAAATATATATTAGTGCTCTTGTTGCTAATTCTGTACAAGTCCAGGTATTGCGCTTGAATGGCATAAGTAACGTCTTGAAGAAAGATATTTACAATATAAAAGACATTTTTTTTCAAGAGCGACTCATCCAAAGAAATATACGCCTTCACCTCTAGTCTTCAAGGGAAGAATTACCTTGTACAATTCACTGTAGATTCATAGAATCGTATTTGTTCAGTATCTTTCACTCATGAAGAAGCAATCAAAGAAGCAAGGGTGATGCCAGAATCTGTCATAGTGGATACAACATACAAAACAAACGTTACAAGCACTGACTCTGATAGAGAAAGCCTACAAACGTTTCCAATTGCATGTGCGTGGGTGAGTAACGAACTAGAGACCACATATACCTGGGCTTTCGAACAGTTAAGGGAGTCTATTTGGCCAAATTACTAGAACGATTATCCTGAAGTATTCGTTACTGATAATGACAAGGCTATTCATAGCGCGATCAAAGCGATGTTTCCTTTTTCAGGTAGCTTGCTCTGCTACATTTATCTTAAACGAGACTTCATCACCAACATTTGACCTTCATTCACGCCTGAAGCCCCTGCCCACAGGACAGTTCTAGAGCTGCAACTGGAGGAAGTATTCCAGAAAATGTTTTCTGCAAGACTCAAAAAGGCATGAATGAAAGCATTGAAAACTTTAAGAAGTTTTTAAAAACTCCCGGACACTGCAAAAATAAGGGATCAAGTGGCATAGAATACTTGGAGAGGTTAGTCTTTACACCAAAGCTATTGGTAAACAATGAGGGCAAATAGTAATGCATTTTTTTTTTATCAAGCACGTTGAAAGGGCGTAAGCATTGGGTTGGCTACTATGCCAACAGGTATGCGCATCTTGGCAATAGATCTACAAATAGAGTAGAAGGTGCCCATGCAGCAATAAAAACTGCATTAGGAAAAGTTTCTTACGGTAAGATGTCCACCATAACTGCGAAGATAGACTTTTGGTATTCAGCAATGGTACGAAAATATGCAGACCATGATAAATACAGGTCTATTGATAATTTCTTGAAATGAACAGAGGGAGAAATGAAGGAGGCAAGCTCAAGTTGAAATGCTTGTATGATAAATCAATCGAATATAAGTTTAAACAACTTGAATTTAAAATAACAAGATTCGCGATGGACAGAATCAGAAAGGAAGTTGAATATGGCAGAACAAAACCATCTAGCCAGCAAAGAAACACCTGCGACTCTTGTGCCTGTATTGTGAACTTCAAAATTCCATGCTTTCATACCTTGTCCCAATATGATATTATACCATTAAGCGCAGTCAATCGCCGATGGTGGATTAACCACGGTAATAAACTTATGTACTATAAAATTAGCGCCATTAACTCTGATTTTAGAAGATGATGTTGAAGCTGAAGAAAAAAAATTAGCAAACGAAGAGTGCATTGAAATGGTACAAGAGGATGATGAAAAGATAGAAGAAAACGAAGAAAAAGAAAATAAATTTGAAAAAATTGAAGATGCACTTGAAGAAACAGACACTGCTGCATGTAAAGAAGAAAATAATGATGCGTAGCCTGTAGATTATCAAGAAAAAAACGGTAAGGCGTTCTACATTCTCGTTTTTTAATGGACGTGTTACGGATTTTGGTTGTTTACTAATGCGTAATGTTTTTCAGAACAACTAATTTCAGACTTGCATGTATACATTAATAATGCTTTGACATATATACAAGCTATCACAAGGGCCATGTTTTGTCAACAGCATCTTATTGATGCTCTTAAAAACTTGACTGATGTAAAAAAAAAAAAAAAACTACTTGGGCCAAAGTACAAGCTAGAAAACATATTACCGCCACCTACAAATGCAAATAATAAAGGAAGAAAGTCAAACACTAAAAGATCAGCAATTTCTTTGGAGATATATGAAGAAGATAAAAAGAAAAGAGAGGCAAAAAGAATGAAAATAGAAAAAGAAGAGCAGCGAAAAAAAGAAAAACTAGAATATAAAACATCACAGCTTGAACTTGAAAAAAAGATATTGAAAGAAAAACAACTTATAATGTAAGTAATACTTTTCAAATAGTCCCATAGAATATTCATTTTTTCACTTTTGGTAGTAAATTAAAAACAGTCGAAAAAAGACAAATCGCAGATGTAAGTTAGAAGGCGTTAATCCAAAGCCATTGCTTGCTAATATATTATGCTACAAAGGCCAATAGTGCATGCACAGAAGCAAATGCTTTTAACAAGAACAGCAATAACATGAGGTAGATCTCATATCTATCTAACAGTATATGTTAAAGGAAAACTTATCGATAATTTCTTACACTTTTAGCATCACCTATGAAAGCAATGAACATGCTAGTATTGTAAGTAGCTTTGGCCAAGACTTTGGAGTTGGCTTTGAGAAGGTGGCTAAAATATATAGTCCTGACGCAGATGGAAACTGCGGATACAGAGCCATTAGTATGGCAATTTATGGCAATCAAAATAGTTGGAAGGAGGTAAAGGAGCAGGTACTCAAAACATATCAGAAGTATAAGGATACACTATATGCAAATCGAGTGGAGGATAGTGACATCTTTGAAAAAAGCTTGTCTTGTAACCTATCGCCATGCCCAATCCAGTATTGGTTCAACACCACTGGCTGTCCGCAGATCGCTGCTGACGCTTTTGTTCGCAGTATTGTCGTCTTTTCAAAGACTTCATTTAATGGCAAACCATTTAAAACAAGCAACTTTTTTGCACCTCTTGCGTCTGAGCCAACTAACTACCCTGTCATTAATATTTTACTGGATCACAATCATTTCTATTTGATAGAAACTGCTCGAACAAAGATTGGAAGGCCAGTAAAATTCCCCATCCCAGTTCTAAACCCATATCACAAAGCACTTGTCAAAAGAAATTCAACTCTCTGCGCTAGAGATTATTCCATTTATAACTGCAACTGCATATATTAACAATTTTACAATAAATAGACACACTTGATACTCTTATAATATTCTTATATCTTACTCCTATGAGCTACTACTTACTTAATTGGACTGAATATAAAATAGTAAATGAATAGCTGTTTAACAACGGTTTTATACCACCTTATTTCACAAAAAATGGGTTTTTGAAGCGTCTGAATACACATAACACTTCCTTAATTGATTTAACATGTTGTCAGTGGCTTACGCCTATAAGGATCATCGCGTTCGTGATGATTTCTATACTAATGGAATCAGCATAAAAAGTTACGGGATCATGTAGCAGAAATAGAAAGCACACACTCATCGCGCACTACTCCGAAATCTGGGAGTGCGCCAAGAATCTCCCAAAAAAAGCTCTAATCTTTTTTTCATTGCATGGCAAAACAACCTTTTAAGAGAAGCTGGTGTGACTTGCTTAATTTTATGTCACTCCATATCCTGTCTTCACTCTTCCAGTAAATTCGATAACAATCCATATTCGCGTTTTCTTTTTTTCTTTTTTTCTTTTTTCTTTTTTCTTTTTATTCCATCAAATAAAAATATAAAAAAATGTCAAACTGGAAAAACGTCAATAACTGGTAGATACGCTTTTGTTTGCTTACATACCAGTGCTGACATTGATTTTCATAGGCACTGGGTGAATAAGAACTGTTTAAAATGGGCTCAAAAGTACTTTACAGAACAGTTGGTTGGACTAGAAGCTGAACGAGATGGAAACAAGGCATGGATCAGCAAGATGGTCGATTGTTCAGGCGATGCGGATTTGAACCAAAGAAAAGGAAAGATGGTTACTATCTATGACCTTGTGTTAAAGCTCGAATGGACTGGTAATAAAATAGGACAAGGCATTGATACAATCTAACCACATCTCTCTAGGTACTTTGGCTGATGGCACTGAAGCTAAGGGATCTATCTCTATTCCCGAAATTGCTCATGATACCGATTCAGATGATTATGTGGTAAGCTCCTTTATATGTGTAAAAAAATACATGTAGAGATGTTAAAAAACAACAGTTCGAGATCAGCATCTATGACGATAACAGCTCAAAGCAAGCACTGAAAGAAGTAATTCGTAAAGACTTGACACCTTTATTGATCAAGAAATTCGAAGGATTCTCTGCTGCGATGATCAAGGAAAACTGTGAGGATGTCTATATCGAGGCTTCCAAGATGGGCACACCTGCTCCTCCCCGCGCTGCACACAGCGAAAAATCAAGCGCTACCCAGTTTGCGCCCAAGAACACAAGCACAACGGAACCTGTGAAGAAGGCGATTGTGAACACGACGACATTAAAGGATACGGTCAATTTCCAGACATCTGCCGAGGAGTTGTACGAACGTCTGATGGACCCCCAGTTTGCTTCTGTCTGGACTCGAGGCCCCGTGAAACTGTCAAAGGAAGTGGGATCAGACTTTGAGCTGTTTGGCGGTAATGTCACTGGCCAAATTTTGGAGCTGGAGCCTGCCAAGAAGATTGTGCAGTCCTGGCGACTTAGATCCTGGCCCGCAGGTCATTACTCGCAGGTGACTATGGTCTTCGAACAGGGTTCAGAATCAGTAGATCTCAAGGTCGAGCAGACGGGCGTTCCTGTAGGTGAAGAGGACTTGACGAGAAACAATTGGTCGGGATATTACTGGAGAGCGATTAAGAGTGCGTTTGGATATGGTGCAAACTTTTAAGTGAATAAACCTTTAGTTGCTGTGTAGACAATATAGATCTTGATCCCGTCTACTCGCAGGATATCAATCGCCAGACTGACAGGCGGAAAATACGTGCTTGTCGTGCGCTCGGACCAAAACATGAGCGCTGATCGTACCGTCGTGTTTCTGATCTCTCTCAGCTTCCTGTCCTTTTCTTTTTCGCGCTGTGTTAGCTTCTGTAGGCAAAAGGTAAAGCCATAGATTGGAACAAGGTGATCGTATTGTGAGGTCGTCATAAACAACTTCAACACGTCTCGTCTTTCACCATTTAGCATGTCTCGACAAACATAGAACCCGGACGTTCGCTTTGAAACGAGGGTTTGTGTGAACAAGAGAGATCCAACATGGTAGGTCCTTGTCAGAATACCCTTCAGTCCATTTCGTTTCTAGGGCAAAAATATGAATTCATGTTTTCACTTTTTTTATTTATTTACCTTTTGAGCTTGTTGGATCTTGGGCATGTTGTATCCTTTCTGACGTTTGATTTTGTCAATCTGAGTACGTATCTTTCTTGCCAGAAGAATCACTCGAGTGTAGCATGATCCATTTTCTAGCTTTTTGACCTGTTGTATATCTACAGCCATGAAAGAAAGGGAAAAAAGGAAGAGAAAAAGAACAGGAGGGAGCATAAAAGGAAGCTTTGAATTCTCCTTAATACGTGTAACTAGATTTATGTCAAAAAAATCTAAAGGAGTTATCATATGATTATTTTCCATTTATATTTATTCATTCTCACAGTGAACTGTGTTCGCTAACAAAAGACGGTTCCCCTGAACTGTGGCTATGTTTTATTAAAATCGTATTGAACAGAACTAGCAAAATGCGTATAAATAAACTTGTTACCAAAAAGATAATTTCTTGTCATTTTCTCCAGTATGAGTCCTGACAGTAACTGTGAACGCTTTTTTTTTTTTGCTAAAAAAAGTTTGAGTAAATTCTAATGTGTCACTAGAAGATCAGAACTTGGATGCACATTTAATAAATACTCTTTTGAAACAATGAAAATTAAAAAAAAAGCTGTGATATGTGATGTAATGAATGATCCAAACACATTTACAAGGTCACAAGGATCATAAACATGACCTGCCCCTTGTTTTTTTAAATAAACAAAACAAGCAGTAATGGATGAAATGAAAACCATCATTAGTCATCTCTCATAACCTTTCCAATTTTTTTTTTTTAAAAAAAAATGTAAATAAATAACAGCTTTATTGCTTATCGTTTAACACATGACATAAATAGATTTAGTATTCTTTTGGTCTCTAGCAGCCCAATCCAACTTTTTGAGCAAACTACATTATAATGTTAGAAAAAAAAAAAAAAAATAACGTCAAAAACAAAACTTACCCTTTCTCGAGGTTATAGACCCAAGCATGTACAGTCAACTTTTGACCTCTCTTCCATGCGTTTTGAACAATCGTAGAGTGAACAATGTTTTCAGCAGAATTGATGACATTGTATTCAACAAGTTTCATCAAACGCTCCTTAGCATTGTCGATTTTGTCCATTTCATTCTGATTCACTAATAAAAAGCACAATGAATGACAAATCATGTAGATTAAATATAACTTACATCGGTAGACGTCCTTGACATTTCTAAGCCAGTTATCAATCAAGCCAAATTGCTGCTGACCTAAAGCAGCGGCAACGCCACCACAGTTGGAGTGTCCTACCATGTGTTACCAAAAACAGATAACAAACAATCCCCACTAAAAAATTTTTACCACAGACAACAATGTGTTCCACCTTCAATACCTCGACAGCGTATTGCAAAACAGAGAGACAATTCAAATCGGAATGGCAAACCACGTTGGCGATGTTTTTATGGATAAAGATTTCACCAGGACCGAGTTGAACGATTTGGTTGACGGGGACACGTGAATCAGAACAACCTATGACAAGGATTAATATGATATTGTCTTGCTTTAGGTCACATACCAATCCATAAAATCTTGGGCTCTTGCTTTTCAGCCAACGTCTTGAAAAAGTTGGGGTCCGTTTCTTGAACCGCTTGGGCCCATTGACGGTTATTTTCGAGCAAACCTTCGAGTTCGGTATCTTTGGCGTCAAACTTGTTTCCAGTGGTGTGGTAAGACACTATATATGGGGTATAAGTTTTTTATTGTGACAATAATGGCTTGAATGCTTACTTTTTTAAAATGAGAGAACAATAGAAAGAAAAAGAAAAAAAAAAAATTGGGGATCAATATCTGATATACAAAAGAGGGCGCGATCGCTCCGGAGTTTGAAGCTATAGATCTTGAAAGAACCTGGCACGTTTCACTGACTCTGGCTCCTCTGTACATTTGCGTTTCTTTTGCGATTCAAACAAGAACTCAACATTCCAAAAACGGAGAGAGAGGTCGTGTCCGCAACTGGCCATGTAGGCTCGGTCATGGGTCAGGACGATACGCTCGATCGGAAACTCGTCTTCGTGATCACCTAGGATACCTTCAAATTTATAGTTAGGTGACACGGTGATAAGCCGTAAGAGGCCGTCACTGCTGCCACTGCAGATCGTGTCCTGATCGAGTGCGCATAGGGCATCCACCGAGTTTGGATGACCGATCCATTTGATCGGTGGTGATGACCACTCTGCGTTGTTCCAGATGTATAGTGCTCCACTTTGAGATCCTGCAATCACCGCTTGTCCATCCTATAGACAGTATTTAGCACATAGAAAAAAAAATACGCCATTAATTTACCTTGACGGTCGTAAGCGATAAAAGTTCGTCGTCTATCTCTTGAGATACCTTGATCTTGGTCAGGGGTTGTCGAATATCATATATAGACAAGATGCCGTCCCCTCTACATATTACACTCATCAGCTTACCAAGCGCCCTATTTTTTTTTTTTTTTTTTTTTTTT
>NW_019671947.1:133377-148158 GCF_002708625.1 Rhizopus microsporus ATCC 52813 | reverse complement strand
CCCTGCGGCTAATAGTGTCGACTTGGCATCACAAAACGACATATCTGATATATAGTCTTGATGTCTTTTATATTCCTGCACTGCTTTACATGTTCGCATATCCCAAATCTAATAAAGTCAACACACACATACTTTAAACTATATCATTTACTTTAATAATGCCTTCATCGTCTCCCGTTGCTGTAAGTTGATTATCTAATTGACAGAGCTTATTAATAGGGTACCTATACAGAGAATAAGTAAGTTTATGGACTATATAAAGACAATATAAGCTTACCTATGCGCTTTGGCTAATTTATAAAGTATTCTTCCAGTGGACACATCAAGCGCCTGTATGGATTTATCTCTAGAAATGCTGATTAAATCTATATTGATTGTTATTCCTTTAAAAGTCAAATATGTATATGTATATATATATACTTGCGATTGCCTTCTTTTGTAAACTGAACGCCTCGACATGACTTTTTGGATATTTGAGTTGACCATTGTAAAGTATTGGATACAAGTCCATAACGATAACTATAATGTATGTCAATCTATGAATGTATAATTTACAACATGGTATACCAATGCACTTGTCCGTTAATTAAGCCTGCAGCAAGAATAGGCTGAGAAGGGTGAAGATCAAAGTCAAAGATATGATGAGTAAAGGGTATGGCATTAGGTGCTTGTTCTTCTTTATTATCATTATCGCAATTAGTAATAGTCGTAGTCATTAGAAAAACAAAAAAAAAATAAAAAAATAAAAGAAGTAGGATCAGTGCCTCCAGAATTTAAAAGTGCCATATTTGTCATTCTCTGTTACATCATGTGTATTACCCGTTGTTGAACTTGAAGGATCTGGCTGTAATACGACCTGTTGACCTTGTTCAAGTCGGATCTCATCCATTCTTCGAAGAATCAAGTATTCTTCAAGGAGCGTTGCATTTCGCCAATTACATTTAAACAAGATATCCAATATATCGCCAGCAATAGGAGTCAAGCCAATCTATATGTATATAAAATGTTGATATGGTTGCGTTGTCTTTTATGTTTTTTATACCATAAAATCAAGCATGACGTTCCAAGTCATTTTGGCAATAAGCCAATTGGGTATATCTGCTTGACAAGCTGTACGAACGAGCTGCAAGGCCAAGGCAGTTCCGATAACGTCACCGATACCTGGTATCAAACCGACGATACCATCGAGCCCAATATTGAAGCAGCAGCAGTGACATCCCTTATCAAGATACCAAGCTCTCTTCTTGACTTGATGAAGCACCTGTCGATCACGTTGATTCAACAAAATCTCGGGTGAGTTTTGAGCCTTTTTGTTGAGCTGCCACCAATGTGTCTTGTGATGCTTTTGTGCTTCTTCTATAGCCTTAAGCACTTCCGGATCTGTCTCGAATGATGGTTTGTTCTGATGGATATGTTGAGATGCTTTCCCAAGAAGTTTATGTTTAGCATAATTCACTGCTACTTGCTGCATATTTAAAAATGAAACAAAAAAAAAAAGAAAAAACATCCTTTCGTCATGATCATTTAATATTCAGCTTGTGGACATGCTGTCATCGTTAACATAAATACTGTTTTAGACTACTTCCTTTTTGTCTCATGGATGACATGTATTTAAAAATGATTGTCCTCATACAAGTGTCTGAAATGTGCTATTCCCTACTTAAATTTCTATTTCAACTACAAGTCAAACCTTTATCCGTGTTGCATAATTCGTTTCTTAAACTTTCCGTCATTTAACTTTAATTCTATGCTTTGTTACCAATAGTTGAATGACTTTTTAAGAAATAAGCATGATCATTCATGCAACCCAAAAATGAAATAAATCAGGTTATTTTCATTGGTGATTGCTATGGAACCACTTTTTGCATTGAAAAAAGTATAAAAGAGAGAGCAGACGATACAACTTATACCCCATACTTTCTTTCCCTTTCTTATCATGGTTGGTCTCTCCTTATCTTTTGGCTGAACCTCCCTTTTGGTTGAACTCTACCTTGGTTGACGATAAGTCTGAACATGACTCAAATACAACATACATGAAGCTATGAAGTAGAAGAATCCCCTTCTATTTCTTGCTCCCCCTCCCTCGTTTGCACTCATCCTTTTTCTTTTTAAAAGAAAGTTATGGTTAAGATACTGACACAGCATCAAGATTTTACTTTCATTCCTGGTATTCAACACTGCTGTGAACAAGATACTGACAACGCGATACTGACAACGCATATCGACTTGGCAAGATACTAACACCAAGAACAACAACAACAACTTTGCTTCGATTTCGGACAAGTACCAAGTTTCCAAGAGCATACAAGCTAACATTGTATGTGCTTAGGCTATATTCCTGCCAATGGTCCTTTTTTTTTTTTTGTATATTTTTTTTTTTTCTGCTTTTTCCTCCCGCAGTTCCACCAAGGCTCTCTCTTCTGATGGGGTTATATTTGTGCGTATGGCTGTTTTGGCATATCTCATATTTCACCGCTATCAGCTATCATTTGGAGTTCTCTCTTCTGATGCGTCCACTGAAAGGGAAAACGGGGTTTTGATTGGTGTACAATTGCGTCTTGGCTCTCTTTGTTGAGAGCAATGGTTGGGTTTTATAGATTGTATGTATCAAAAAAAAGTTGTTATAAGGAACTTTAGATACTTGTTTTAAAACACTGTTTGGTTTTATTAGGCAATCCTTGGAACTGCGGGAACGGGTGTTTATTTAATAAAGTTTAAATATACTTTTTGCTATATTCATTTACAAAGTCTGTAACGAGCTTTAGTACTGCATCGGGTTTTTCAGCATGAACTAAAAAAGTGTTAATTGTGGACCAATAAAAATATGAACCTCTTACCCCAATGACCAGCGTTGTCTACAATGTCTAGTGTTGAATTAGGAAACAATTGGTCCACTTTATCCTTTTCCTCTTTGAACGGTGTCATATAAGGACTTTTACCACCTGCGATAAACAACGTGGGTCGATCATAGTGTCTACCTTGCAAAAAATCCTCACGAAAATCACCAATGGTTTCCAACGACTGACCGAGGATATCATAGGGAACACGGAAGCGCAGAATACCTTGATCGTCTCGCTTAAGATTTGTCAGCAAGAACATACGGATGCTGACGTCCTTTTCGACCTTAGCCAGGATCGCATCGGCCTCGCTCTGTTTCTTGACTTGAGCTTGCTCAATATCGTGCATCGCTTTGATGTAGTTTCTAAAACTTCTGCCGAGCTTGAGAGGAACAGGAGGCATGTCAACAACGATCAGTTTAGAGACGAGTGAAGGAGCACGAAGCGCTGTGGCCATGACTGCTTTCCCACCCATGGAATGACCCATGAGCACAGGCTCGTTTAGGTCTTGACGACGAATGAATTCAATCAAGTCTTGGCTCATGCTGTCAAAGTTATGGGTGTGATGGTGAGGACTGTCGCCATGGTTACGAAGGTCAACCGTATAAATTTCTCGAGAGGTGCGTTGAGAAAGTGCCTTGGCGAGTGATTTCCAATTTTGTTTGGATCCAAACAGACCATGGCAAACGACGATAGGCTCCAAGTGAGAAGTTTGACCGTACTTGTCAAAAGCCAATTCAACCGACTTGGAAGAATAATGTCGAACATGATTAAGACCAAAACGGCGAAAAGAAATCATTTTTATATACAATGTTGTACAATTGACGCAGAACTATATTTTTATTGTTACATTTAAAAGGGAAAGAAAGAAAGAAAAAAAAAAGTTGATTTGGAAAACATCGTCGTGAATTAAAATTTTGCTCATTTTTGGGTACAACTGGAGAAATACTCACGTACAGAAAGGTGCAGGAGGAGTAATAACTTTTGCACAATCAATTGGATTGAGCCAATGGGTCCTTGAATCAGCTCTAACGAGCAGACAAAAGAACCTATAAAGGGGAAACTTGTTCAATTATGGAAATACCTGTCAGGATAATTTATTAATCAGGAGCATTTCAATTGGTATAAGTACAGTAGATCTTTTAGCAGTAGTAAAATCTTGGCCTAATTTGATTAGAAATAAACTTTCCATATTCTTTCCTATTGAATCTTTCGTTTTAAATCTTACCGGAATACCACAAGGATAACTGACCTATCGAATACAGCACTTAATGGTTACATTATCTATCATGGAGCTGCAAGGCGATTAGTTTGTATGGGGTGTGCGCTCTGCTATAGGGTGGCAAGAAAAAGCTATTACCGTTGTTGCTGAAAACTTCAATGGGAAAGCTGAACGTGTCGCTTGTAGATCTTCATCATGCTTAAAAAGAGTAAGTCAGCAGTCAGTTTGAAATTTTTTATTGACTAAAATTTGTATTGAATTAAGGAACACTAAAAATGAATGGCATGGGTCGAGGAGGTATCAGTAAGAGAATTGTAATGTATTCATATGATTGTATTGCGTATCATGTCATTAGGCCGAACATTAATGTAACCGCATTGCTCATCTTCCAATGACTTGATATTCAGAATCTGCCGTTCCAGACCAATGAATAAGTACGCCAGCAATTCCATGGCTCTCAACCATTTGTTCCGTTGATCATAACTTGTCAGGATCAACACTGTACGCACTTCGTTGTAGTGATGCTTCCCTTGCAGATCAGTCCTGACTTCAGGCAAAACGATGGTGGTCTTGGTAGCTTGCAACCCAAAGACTCTGGTGGCAGCCAAACTGGAGATGCTTGCATTCATATGTGAGCTCGCAAATGCTTTCATCATGGAAGTCATGCTACTGACCTTTTTGACGTTGTCATCAATAGTTTTTCGCACATCCTCATGATACTGACCAATGGATGCCTCTATGATGAGTCGCTCTTGTCCACCCGTGTCACAGCTCATGCCATCCGCAAAGCGAGGTCGTCCTTTTTCTCACAACAAACTGTCCATTTCGGCAAGAGCATGGTGCGTCGTTTCACATTCACACCAATCAAAGCTGAGAAGGCCTGTTTGATTACCAAAGGATTGGAAGACGGGAACCACACAACGAACCCACCATATTCGTTCATAATCCTTTCCTGGCATCATACTTGGCGCTCCACAATTGTCTATGAAATTTATCAACACAAGCCTGGTCACATTCTACAGCTTTGCTGCTGCGATATTTGTGCTTATATAGTTGTAAAACAGTGAAAAGTTAATTGACTACATTTACTTTTAATTCTCTATTTATTCATTCTTAGCTAATAGACGACGTCAGACATTTACAACCGTCATCCCTCGTATATACTCTGGTCGTATCCTCATTTATTAGCTCTTCTTTTTAAGAGATGCGTGATCTATGTAAACACGACATCTACACACGCCTCTATTCTTCTTATGCACCGTCGCCCAGCTATCTCTCTAGGCCTCATCCTTTGACTACTTATGATCAGGTCTAAGAGAGGCCTCTGTACACGTTGGCGCCTTGGTTGGCTTCCCAATGGTCATGACAAAACCTATTCTCAACACCCCGCGCCATTCACTGTCTCCAGATGCACCGCCGACTGATTATACTCGAAACAATTTCCGATCCATTATCCTTCCTTTTGCATATACTGTCTGTGAAGAAACCACGCTCTTTTTAAGCCGTTCTCCCATGGACCCTCCGTTGGCCAGCTATCTGCACCCTTCTTTTTGAACTTGACTACCTTCACCACCAAAAGTGTTCGTCTTCTTCGCCTCCTCACCTTGGGCAAAAGCTCCTCAATTAGTTCCCTCCTTCTCCTCACTAGTGTATCTTTCATTTGGCCCAACACCATTTCTTCAATAACTTTTTTACCCTTGATTTCATAAGGGCTTTTTAGCTACCAATTCTTTATTCTTTTTTGATCTGCCTCGGGCGGAGAAGATACATTACTATTATTGTGCACCCACTTGAAACTTTAATTGTAAATAAAAGACTGTTTAATCGTATAACATTAAAATACAGCAGTAAGAATGTTTGAATAAGATCGGCAACTATAAACAGTTATGGATCATGTTATACAGTAAAAAAAGCATGAAAAAAGAAATAATATTTATATTTATATATTTTTATACTATCCAAAAAGAAGAAGAGGCGCCTTCGACCTGGAACGGCTTTGGAAGATATGAGTTTATGAACGAAGCGGCGGTATGTCCTGTCGATTGCTCAGGGAAAAAGGCAAAAAAGAACGACAAGAGGAAAACGATGACAGCAAAGATACTAAACCAAGAGGGTTCACCATGACTCTTTTCGACATAGTCCTTGGGCTGTGGAGTGTACCCAAGTTTTCGAGGCAAGGGCGTCTTTCCGAAATGTTTACAGACCTGATCTGATGTGAGCTTACTGCCAGCAAGAACGATAGGAACACCTGTGCCAGGATGCGTACTATGTAAGAGATTTTTTTAATTTAATTTTTATAGTATTTTTTCCTTTTATATTACCTGGCACCAACAAAAAACAGATTACGATATCGGTTCGTCGTATCCCTTGTGCTCGGACGGAACCAGAGAACTTGAAAGACATTATGAGACAGACCAAGGATTGATCCTCTCCAGAGATTAAACTTGGCTTGCCATGTCTTGGGATCATTCACAATTTCATGTTCAATCATGCTAGCAAAATCCTTGATGCCTAAACGAGACTGGATGACACTCAAGACCATCTCGCGTGCCCTATTGACCAAGTCGGCATAGTCTTCGCCTTCACCCGTCTGGCTCTTCATGTGTCCGATAGGCACCAACACAATCACCGAATCTTTACCATCAGGTGCAGCGGAGGGATCCACACGGGAAGGAACATTGACATAAAAGGAAGCTTCTGAGGGCAGACCATACTGTTCAAAAATTTCATCAAAGCTTTCCTTGTATGATTCAGCCAAGAAGATATTATGAACATCGAATTGGGGAATCTTTTTGTTCATGGACCAATAGAACGAAATGGAAGAGGATGTCAACTTCTTGGAGGCCAGCGTCTTTGTTGTCCAGGAGCAAGGGGGAAGGAGTTTGTGATAGGCATAGACAAGATCAGCGTTGCATACCACTGCATCCGCTTCGATCACCTCTCCATTTTCCAATGTCACACCACATACACGACCACTGTCCGTATTGATCTTGGCTACAGGAGCGTTGTATCGAAACGTGGCTCGGTACTTTTGTGTCGCAATGGATTCTAGCTTTTGAACCACTTGATTGAACCCACCACGAGGATACCAGATACCTTCAGCAAACTCGGTATATTGCAACAGACTATAGACTGCAGGAGCATCATAGGGCGACATACTAGTCAGCACACAGATTAGTAATGAATAAATACAATGATGTCCTTACCCCATATACATCGTTTGAAAGGTAAACGCCATACGCATTCGTTTTGTCTTAAAGTAGAGCGACGCACGTCTATAAATCTTGTCAAACAAGTGCAACCTAAGGATCTCAGGAGCATATTCCAGACGAATCAAATCCCAAATACTTTCAAAATTCTTTTTGAGCGCGATCCAAGTGCCATTCTGATAGTGTACATGCGTCTCTCTCAAAAAATCAAGAAATCGACCAAACCCTTCGGGCCCCTCCACACGTTCCATTTCGGTCTTCATCCGAGTCAGATCAGAAGTAAGATGAATCGACTCGCCATCATCAAAGTGAACCTTGTAGTTGTTTTCACACCGCAACAGTTCCAGGTGATCCTCCACGCGTTCGTCAAGGTCAGCAAAGGCATCTTCAAATAACTTGGGCATCAGGTACAAAGAGGGGCCTTGATCAAATCGGTATCCGCCATGATGGATGAGTGAGCATCGACCACCTGAGAAATCGTTTTTTTCGACCACAGTTACTCGAAAACCTTCACGAGCAAGACGAGCTGCAGTAGCAGTTCCACCGATACCAGCACCAATGACGACAATATGTTTTGACATGATAGAAAAAATGTATAAAAAAGAGAGAAAAAAGCCGGGAAGGGGATAAGGATTTATATAAACGTCAAAGAAAAATATATATGCTTCCCCCCTTTATTATTTCTGCATATAAGATAATGAAATGGAATCTAGATTTGGATATGTGGCACCTCAAATGCAAAAAGAGGAGATAAGAAGGTTTATTTCTTTGTTCTAAGGTCAAATATGCAATTGAAATGATCATCCAACGAATAGAACACTATGTATGCATCTTGACTAATTCATGTTCTGCCCGGCCGCATACGCATTAATAATATCAAAGAAACGACAATAAAAAAGAAAAAGTGGAAGAGATGTAATTCTTTTTGTTCTCCTTTGTTATAAGTTATATAAAGGCATACTTTTTTTTCTCTCTCTCTTTTTTCTTTAATTCAACATGCTTACTTATATGGAAGTTCATCTTTATTATACTCTGCCCGTTCTTGGTATCCTCCTTTGGTTGTTACGCCCCTTTGATTCTAAAGAAGATCGATTCAAATATCAGTTCCTGGCATGTATTGCCTTTTTCACTGCCTCCCTCTGGGATAACTATATTGTCTATCATAAAGCTTGGTCTTATTGCCCTACTTGTGTTGTAGCTGTGATCGGATATGTGCCACTAGAAGAATACATGTTTTTTATCATCATGACTTTTATGACAATATCCTTTACGAATCTAGTCATGCGATGGCATCTTCCTTCTACCTTTATTCGCCCTCAAACCCCCTTGATACAAACATGGTCTGTACGTGGTGTACCGATTATGGCACTAATGATTATTGCATACAAAGCCTGGGTATATAAACACTTTTTTTTTTTTAAAAAAAAAAAAAACAAACAAACCATGTACTGAACTATATTGTAGAAACTGGCTGTTCCAGCTAAACCCTTATTTTATGGTGCATGCATCCTATGGTACGTTTGTCCTGTGTTAGCCATCCTGTGGTATGGTTCTGGTGAATACATGCTTCAACGACCTCTATCTGTCATTCTGTCCATCACACTACCCACACTCTATTTATGCTGGGTTGACAAGATCGCGATTGCAGCTGGTACATGGCACATTTCGCTTCGCACAAGCACCGGCAAATTTGTATCCTCCGACCTTCCACTAGAAGAATTCATGTTCTTTGTGCTCATCAATACCGTCTTGGTATTTGCAACATGTACCATTGATCGAGCCCAAGCGGTGACACAGCTGTTCAACAAGCACCGTCACAACACACTAGACCAGCTCAAGACGCTTCTCTGGGCCTATCTCGTACCTGACCAGATGCTCAATCCACAAGTGATTAACGATCTCTCGATTACCTGGGGCATCCTGAAAAGTGCATCCAAGTCATTCCACACCGCATCCGCCGTCTTTAACTATGCTGTCCGTCAAGATCTTAGCGTACTCTATGGGTTCTGCCGAGCGACTGACGATCTCTGTGACAACGAGTCTGTACCTGGGAAACGTCGTGAACGTCAATTACAAGCAACCCGTCAGTTTGTCAAGACTCTGTATGCCGAAAAGCAGCTGACCGAGGCTCACTATAGCCAGCTACCCGTCACGTGCATTCCTGCCTATCGTGCCTTTGCCACGCATCTGCGATACATTGTCTCGGAAGAGAGTGTGTATGAACTCTTGGATGGCTACCGCTGGGACCTTGAAAGAAGAAGTGTCAAGGACGAAGACGACCTGGCTTACTACTCTGCCTGTGTGGCCAGTAGTGTAGGCGAGATGTGTACTCGTATCATTGCTCATCATGGTCAATGCTCGCTTTCGTCAGATACCATCCACCGTGCACGTCAGATGGGACTCGTCCTTCAGTATATCAATATCGCTCGTGATATCGTCACAGACAGTCAAGATCTACATCGCTGTTATCTTCCTCAAAATTGGCTCACGCAGCAAGAAATAGAAAATCTGCAGCTCGGTCAACCTCGTGAACTGTCCGATCGCCGGTTGCGTCAGATCAGTCTCAAGCTTGTCAGTAAGGCTGAACTTATGATGAAACAAGCCGAGGCGGGTATTGATGACTTGCCTTATTGTCAAGGGGGGCTTCGTGCTGCTTGTCAAGTCTATGCGGGGATTGGTCAATGTCTCAAATTGTCGTCAGGGTATCCGGATCGCGCCTATTTGGAAAAGAGGGAGAGGATCAAAATTGTATTAAAAAGTATCTATTTGTAATAAAATAAAAATAAGCCCTTTAATTACCTAAAAAGGGAAAAATGCCTAATTTTTTTTCTTTTTTGGGTTTCCGATGACTGGAGTCGAGAAGTACGAGAAAAGGTTACATTTTTCTCGAGCTTCCATTCAAATTAATAAAAAGAAGAGAGAGAAGATGTTTTTCTTTTCTTTTTCTTTTATGTAAATGAATAAGCAACAAACAAGTCTACCTCCTATTTCTACACTCTTGACAGAGACAGCGCCTCGGATCGTGATCGAACCTTCTTCCAGTCCTTTATTATTACCCGGAATACATTCACCCAGTTATTTATCACCTTTATTATCACCTCTATCCTATGCTTCCTCCATCACTCGTTCTCCTTCACCCATATCTCCCATTCAGACTCTTCCTCCTATCCATGGCGATGACCCACCTCGACCACTTAAGCAACAACAATTAAATAAAACAAAATCATCACATTACCTTTGGAATACCACAGCAAGATATAGTCATTCATTGAAAGAAGAAGAAGTAGAAGAAAAGCCTATGGAGACGCCTCCAGAACCACAAGAATTGGATCTACCACCATTTACACAAATTGTCCTATCTGAATCAGGACAAGCGATCCTCAAACGTCGTCGTGGTCGACCACCAACCATAAAGCATTGCACAACCGATGGCAAGCACTGGACCTTTCTCACACCTACCGTCTGGGACGTCACTCATCATGATCAATCACTGAATACGCCAGAAAAGAATGAATATACAGATGATGTGATGAGCGGTACGATGGCAGCATTCACAAGTTCAAGTATGGACATGGTCTTACAGATGCCACGCAAAAAGAGAGGAAGAAAGCCTAAATCACATATCCATGGTCATTCTTGCTTTGTATGGAAAGATATGACAAGTACAAACAATCGAGTGAAAAAAAAATGATGGGTGTATTTGCCTTTTTATGTATATTTTCAAGTATCTGTATATGTTTTTTTTGTGTGTGTGTAAATAACTATTTATGTACTTTATTTATTTAACTAGAAAGACTAATGAATAAAAGATAACGTATTATATCATCCTTATACTTGCCGTTACGGAATACATTGTCATTATGGACACTGCATTAAATCCACAGTATTTGTCTTTTGCAGACCTTCTGAAAGAAAGAAGAGCTTTTATTGTTGCGTCTTGATTTGTAAACAAAGATATTACAGTGCTCACGGTACTGATTCATGCCTTTACTTGACCAATTTGCGGTTACTTCAAATAAGCCTTTTTCTCCTTTACCCTTATTTATTAGAAAAGCTTTTATTATGTATTCAATCACTGGAAAAGTTATGTTCGAGAATGGAAACGTGGCCATAGACTGGGAAGAAGGCAATCCCCATAACACGGAAAGTTTGAGTAATTTTATTCAATATTCCGGTAAACAGCAATTAGATCTCGATATAACAGACCCCTAGCTTCCTGATAGAATGGATCAGCTAGAGAAGGCTATCAACACTAGTACCACACCTAAAAGCAAGTATGATGATTATTACGCAGTCAAGAAACATTGTTTATGTATTACTTGCAGCTGAAGTTTTCAAGCGCTACAGCAGCAGCTAGAAAAACTGCGATTGATGTTCGTACTTGTCAGGATTGAGTTAAGAAACTCAAGGATGATCCTGATTGGGATATGTTCGAAAAACAAACCAACAAATTTCATAGGAAAAAAAAGTCAGCTTCGGGACGAACATAAGACTCATTGAGTTTTTCGATAAAAACCCCCATGCCCGAGTATCCGATGCAGTCGAGAAATTCGCTAAAAATTTTGAATAATTTACGTTGAAAGAGACAGTTGTGGGAAAATTCATTTCAACTGAATACAACTCGAGCATCAAAGCAATTACTCGTCACCTGGTTGCAATAAATCAAAGCGCGAAAATTAAAGAGAGACGTAAATGGGTAGAGAATTGGTCAAAAACTGATATGAACTACACTGAAAATTGTATTTTCATTGATGAGAGTGTCTTTGACATCAATATGAAACCATCTACTGCAAGATCAGTTCGAGGAACTCCAGCCATTGTTACTAGCCCTTCAGTACGAGCAACCAGCCATACTATTCTTGGAGCGATTTCAACCTGTGAAATAGTTATCATGGAAATTTATGTTCCTCTGACACCAAAAAGAATTCAAGTCGTGGGTGCTCAAAAACGAAAGGTAACTGTCGTAAAAGCAAAAATACCTGGAGGAACAAACATAGGCCATTATACTAGTTTCATAAAAAAACTATGGGTGAAATGGACAAATAATCCCCCCCAGTTCAAAGGTTTTACATGATCATGGATGTTTCTCCTATTCCCGGAAAAAACGGTGAGCTCAGCTAACTGATTGAGAGCAGAAGGTATAGTTGTGTCTGCCTTCCTCCGTATTCCCTTGGGCTTAATCCTATTGAACAGTTCTGAGCAATCGTGAAAGGAAAGGTAAGACGTAGCCAGTTTGGGGATACGGAGGGCCTTAAAACTAAAATCGCTGAGGCATACGATTATGCTCCCAGAAATCATCATCGTTTTTCTCAGCATTCAGTTAGAGCATTTGAAGACTGTTTGAACGAGCTTCCCATATAAATTACATAGTAAAATAAAGTAGATATACAATTGGTGATCACCATCAGGATATTGACTTTTTTAATTCTAGTATAATTAATATAGGAAAGGCAGTACCGATCATACTGCTAAAATAACGAAGATGAAGTATAAAGTACCAATATCTTTAGCATTTGCTGAGAAAAGCCATCTGACCATATTAAAATTTGCTGTAATCCTTTTTTTTTTTTTGCTGCTTATATTTAATAAAATTTGATAATGCTAAGATACCGGTTGAAAGTAATGCAGGAATACAATTCAGCTGTATGAGCTCACATAGCGAATAAATTAAATCACCCCGAGAGAAACAGATGGCTCTTTATTCATAGCAGCTCATATGGTTATTAAATTTACATCGTCTACTGAAATGTTTACCAACTTTAAAAGTACCTCCATCTCTATTACTGCTGATTTTGTTTGTTCTACTGTCCCAGATTATGAGCAAAGTGTTTAGACCATCATCTTTACTACGTCTGATAAGTTCGAGAAATGGCTCAAAAAGGACGTGCTCTCGCATTCTAAGTGGGTATTTAAACGACGATATTCCGCCACAAGCAATCACCAGTTCATCAGGCAGCCAATTATTGAAGCTTTGCCAGGTCACACCGCCTTCTATTTGTGTGATCATGCTGATACCGATAAGAAAGCTAAGAATAATACAGGTATTATTGATACTACTAACGTTTTATCTTCCGTAGATAATGATCAAAATAGTAGCAGTAACCAACTAGAGGTTATGCATCCTAAGAAGGCCCGTATTACTATGAAGTCTTCTATCAAGATAGGCTACATTGCCAAAATCAGTAAACGCGTCATGGCGGACGGTGCACTCCATGTTGAATACCACCGGGAGCATCCCGATCATTGCCGTTGGGATATCAAGAAAATTACGAACTCTCATTTGCCTTTGAGATCAAACAATGGATAACTGAAAAGACCAGCGAGAATATGAACTGGAAAACTATCAAGAAACCTTTACGTATTGATGACGAACCCCTCATTGAGGTAATGATGTCTATTTTCATCCTTGTGCTGTTATTAAACACGATAATGATTTACCTTTCTATAGCTTGAAAAGAAGGAGCCATTCAGTAGCTTCCCTATGTCACTTTTAATCAATTACCAAGATGTAAAGAATATCATCAATGCTCACATGAACAAGCTATCAAGAAAAAGTTGTTGCGATAAGCATAGTTGTGAAAAATGAATGAAATATTTGAAAGAAGAAAAAAACTGCTCGACTCTTTTTTGTTTCCATGAAAATGGTCCTTTCCTAATCTCATGAGTATCTGATTGGCAGAACCTATAGATTGGAACAACGAAGAAAAGATTCAAGAGCACTTGGACTGGATTCGTAAGTGGGAAAAAATAGACATGGATTTTACGAGAAGTTGTATCTCCCTTGATGAATTTACTTTCCATATTAATTTGAAACGTAGTATGGCATGGTCAAAGAAGGGTACACCGGAAGTGGTCACAGTTCTCAAAACTCGAGCAACAACAACCACAATTTTAGGCGTGATCTCTGCTGAAGGTCTAATTAAATGCAGCCTTAGATTTCCTCAGCATTCATCCAGTAAAAAGAGAAAGCGAGGAGATGATGCTGGATATGTGAGCAAAGGAACGGTTACGGGACATTACGTGAGCTTTCTAAAAGCCACAGTGGATAAAATGGACCAGTATTCGCATATGAAAGACCATTACCTCGTAATGGATAATGCTCCTATCCATACATCAGAGGACATAGCCAGATACGTAGAATCGCGCGGATACCGCTGCACTTGTTTACCGTCCCATTCTTCTGAGCTCAACCCAATCGAGCAATTCTGGTCAGTTGTAAAGAGTAAAGTAAAACGTAACGGGTTCCTGGAAAAGGACACCTTGATGACGAGAATCAGTGAGGCTTCTAATACCTTGAGGTTAAGTGATTTTAAAGGGTTTGCTGAGCATTCTCTTAAATGCTTGAACAAGTGTCGTAATAGGCAACCACTCTGAAGGTGCCCTCATTCACGCGTGATAACAGTGAGAAAAAAAAAAAAAAGAAGTGCAGTGAAGGGACTTTTTGGAGAAAATTGGACCTCAAGGATGTGAATGTGCCAATAAAAGTTTAAGTGTGATGCTTTTTTTTTTTTTT